>NC_071611.1:8601053-8901053 GCF_024509145.1 Vidua macroura
TCGTGTACTAATTGCTGTGAGTTTGAGCAAGGCAATATGTAGTATCTACTTTAAAGTTTTTTCACCTGAGGAAATTAATAGACAGTTTTAACACAGTTATATTGGGCTATCACTTCCTACAGGACTGAACCCATAGCAGTGAAAGAATTCTTACTGCTTCTCTAAGATTAGAGGCAGAAATGTGTCTGAATTTTGATAGTTAAGTTGCTCAAAAGGAATTTACACCTAGCCAGCTTTAAAACTACTACTGATGATCAAAACTCTTCATGCTCAACACTTTAGAAGTGCCAGATTTCTGGATATTCATCTCTTCCACAGAATAGAAGGTCACCCAGAACATGATATTGTTGCCATTAAAAACCTCTTCTTTTCTTTAGTCTTGAAGTGAGAAATACAGAGGAAGAAAGAAACACTGTGAGTACAAAATAATAGTACATACAGCATAGGAAGCAGCTATTGTTGTCCTTACTCATTGTTCACATGGAAAAAATAAGCCTCTGTGAATTAAGGATTTAAGGTAGTCTTGGAAATGTCAAAGTTCCAAATAGTGAAAAAGGCTGATATGTTGTCAGTTCTGTTGCTTCTCCATTTAAAAGGGGTTAAACTCCGAGTAAATTGTTTCCATGGTCTATAAAAGAGGTAGAGTATGGAATGTAAATACAGATTGTATTGTAGCCACAGATTTTCTGATACTCTGGAATTCCCTGCAACATATATGTAATGTCTCTAGACAACACCTTTTTTCCAGGCCAGAGAGGTATGCTCTACTCTGGCCTTTACTAAAAGTTTATCTTTACAATAGCTTTTTTTTTATTTTTAAAACCTGAATTTAGTTTGGTATGGTTGAATATCTACAAAGACATATGCTTTTCTATTCCTAGAGAAGAAGTGATTACACATAATGGAACTAATGATAGTGACAAAATTTCTCAATTGTTTCCTTTTGAAAAAACCCACCCAAACTCCCTTGAAATAAAAGCCCCCCAAACCCCCAATGTTTATTTCTCTAGGAAAAGAAGTGTTTATTTAAAAAAAAAGGACCAAAAAAAAAATCAGTGAAAGTTATGTTTTGCATTTCTTGTTCTGGTGGGCCAAATAAAATAATTGTTAGACTAGTATACACTAGTATGTTTTTCATGTGCCATATATTTTAGCAGATTTAGGTAGATGTCTGTTAGCTTATCCTCTCATCCAGGAGCTAGCTATTGCATTAGAAAAAATAGATCTTCAGAATTCCTTTATCTGGACATGGTCCTGAACCTTTTCTAGGTGACCTTTCATGGATATTGAACAAGGTGATCACCAGAGATTCCTTCCAACTTTGCATTCAGTGATTCTGTGATTTTAGCAGTTCAGTGAAGTATCAAAACACAGTGAAATACATGTTTATTTTTTTATTTCTCAGAATCAACATCTTTCCTTCTCAGCACAACATAAAGTAACATGTTAAATATGTATGTGAGTCTAAATCTGGTTGGTTTTTTATCTTTCCCCTGCTCCTTACATAGAAAAGGGAAGTAGTGCTTCACAGTGGTGAAGTATGATGTGTCAATGGAAAAGTCACTGAATTTCCTGAAAACATTGTTCAAAGAACAAAATATTATTGCAGTCTCATTCTATTTTTCTGATTTGTTATTTTTTTCATTCTCTTGTTTCCTGATGTAATAGAACTTCATATTATCACTTCTGACAAAACTCCTACTCCAAAGGTTTCATTACATATATGATTCATACTTTAGTCATTAAAATAAAGGAATTTTAGTCTTTGAAATGTTTTGTGATTTCTACCTTCTTTCTTCTTACTCTGTATGATGTGGACAGTAAATTCACTTTCATGCTCCTCAATTGATTGTAATAGGCTTGATGCAGATCTTTAGTGTACTCCTACGTAACCAAGGATAAGGTATGTAAGATGAGTGCAGTTACTGAGTTGCTGCCAAAGGGAGTTTGGCTTAAGCTGTCGCATCAGGAAACCAGCTTGAGTAAGAGGAAGGAAAATGAAGTTATCCCTACAAAGAAATGCAGAGTAGTGAAATAGTACTGCTACAGCTAAGGTTGGGATGAATTTGACTGTTTAGCTGAAGAACTTTTCCTGCTCTAAAAGTAAAATATGTTCTGAGATTATCTCAAAAATGTCTGTATCTTACTGAAAATGTGATTGTTGTGAACAGTCACATTTAAGGAACAAGAGATCCACAAGGTCCAATAATTCTTGACCCGGAGGGTAGCAGGACAGAAGATATAAAAAGGAATGGGGAGATACCCTGGTACAGCACCTTATCCAATTCTGATTTGAGTGTCTATGAGGATATAGATGTGAGGATCAAATTGTAGTAGTTAATTTCGAAGTGTATCATCAGACTGTGGAGAGGCTGCTAAGAAGGTCTCTGAGACTGGTGGTCAATTTCTGGAGTAATAGGTCTTTTATGTGGCTGAAGAAGTGTTTATCTGAACTTAACATTACTATACTCTAGCATGTCTGACATTACTAAGTTGCCTTGGGGTGTTTGTTCCAGGTTTTGCTGGGTCTCATTGGGTGGGTTGTTCTAGGATTCATTTCTAAGTAGGACCAAACACCAAGTAGGAATCTTTATTTTAGCACATGTCTAGTGCCTCTGCAGATGCAAAGAATATATGGAATGATCTTAACTGAAAGGTTATCTTTTGAAAATAATTCTGAGATAATTTCTTTGTTTTGATATTCAGGAGAAAAATGAGAGGGTTTTTTTGGTTTATTTGTTTATTCTTATCAGGGATGTAGTTTAGCTGTTGCAGTTTTCATCATTGTCTGAGGTAGCCATTGATAGAGGTGAAGTTCTGCATTGCCTAAATAATTGTGACTAAAATACATCAAGAATGCCAAAGTAAACAGATATTAAAAAACCCACAACTAATTCAAGTATCAAATTTTCCTTGGTAAAAGGAATAATCTCTTATTTATATGTACATAGTCTAATTCTGTCAGGGACAGTGTTACTGTGAGGCATTTACATAAACAGATCAATAAGCACTTAGCTTGGGGGAAGTGCATTTTCAAAATCATAGATCCATCATTTCTCTGTGTGATGATGTAGATTTTTTTGTCACTGAGAGAAATGAATACTTAATAATACGATGAATATTTCTGTTATTCCTATAATATTAGTATCAGATCGCAGGTTTCTGAAAGGATGAGTGTAGATAATATTTTACAGTTAATCTTTAGTGCACAGCTGAATAGATGGTAAGGTTACACTAATGATACATTTTTAGTAGACTAGCTAATAGTATCGTAAGCACAGACCAAGTGTGGAGTTTGGTTGGCTGACTCTACGTGACCAAACATGACTTTTGACATTTACTGACAGGTCTGGCAGTTTCCACAGCTGCATACATGGTCTTTACTGTCCCTTTCCTCTTCAAAATAGTGATGCCCACTGAAATGGAAGTAATTTCTGGGGAAAAGTTGAGGTGATGTTGATTTTTCTTCCTGGTACTTCCTTTTTGTGTAGAGATTTAATCAGGTGAACATATCTTTGAAGAATTTAAGCCATGACAGGTCAGCTTTAACAAAGTATAATGACATAGTCACTTTGTTATAAATAATTATAGCTATCAAAAATGTTGTATCTTTAAATAACTTGAATTTTTTTTCTGCATGAAAAAATTTTACTGATTCATTTTTGATCTTCAGATATGTGTGGAGTAAAGTATGAGTAGGAATGTTTATGCCTATTCTTGGAAATGTAAAATAATTCCAGACTAACCTGCACTGCCACAGAATTGGGATATTGGAACATGAATTGTTCACGGTGCAGCTTATTGATTTTTGAATATCTGATTAAAGTAAATTACATCAATCACTGAGATGGCAATGTAGAAATATGGAAGTAATGTAATAGTTGTAGTCATTTCCACAATAAAAAAGGCAGCTTTAAGAATGTGTGTAGGAGGAAATTTTTTCCCAAGAATTACCTACATTTGAATGTCATTTCATCTAAATAGAACACACAACCATATGATTGATATTTTCATTTGTACTGACATTCTTTGTGAGAAGTTGCTTTTTATTCCATCTCTTGAGTGTTGACCTGCTAACTTTTTGTTTCTCTACACCAAAAAAAACAAAAACAAAAACAAAAACAAAAACAACAAAAAAAAAACAAAAACAAAAAAAAGAAACAAAAAACCACCAAAAATGTCTTATTCTGATTTTCATTGCATCATATGATGAATCAAATATTTTTAGCACTTGTTTGTTAGTTATTTCCATGGTCAGTCTGGCAGTTTGCTCTGTCATCTTTCACTATGATTTACCAAGTTCTTTTAATGGTTGGTAAAAAGGGCTGATTTGCACATTTCTTAGCCTCACAATCAAGTATGTGTCTGATTAAGTCAAGACCTTAAATCTACCTACTTCTAAACACAATCAGAATTAAGCACGGTATTTATTTCTACAAAATTACTTTCTTAAGATGTTAGGAAGATTTTTTAAAAATTACTTATTTGTTGTATTGTAGACTCCCAAATACTTAGTCTAAGTTACAAACCTCTCTGCCTTGACTGATTGCTAAATCAATCTTTTACAATGTGTAATTAAGGAAAATCCACATTGATTCAATGATGCACCCTACTCCTTTTTGTGTCTTTCTGGGGAAGAAATATGATATTGAATATGAAACTAGGTGGAATCTGGCTTCATACAGTAGGTAATGTTTTGTTATTGCAAAAGCTATTTCATAATGCCTTGTCATCATACCTGTAATTTAGTAGTGCAGAAGCAGAAAGTAACCAATGAAATAGTTCATCAGTTTGAAAATCCTACGGCTTGCAGAAAATGGAGAAGGTTGCTAGAAGTCATCTACTTATTTAATTATTCTAGCTCCAGTTTATGGTTACAACATTAAAAAATATATACTTTTAGTCTTCAGTGTACTTTTGGTCTTCTACTTCCATTCTGCTTAGAAACCAGACATCTGAAGCATCATTAAAACTTGTCAGTAGAATATTGCAGGTAAGATAAACATGAATATATATATCTACTAAAAAGTCCATACTGTTTATTTGTAGTTGGTATCATTGACCTTGCCTTGTGATGCTAGGCAAATACAAATGATTCCAAGTAATTAGAGTGGAATTTCACGCAACTAAGGACTCTATAATTTACCTGGAACTGAGGTTGCAATGAACTATTTAACCAAGGTTAAAATTGTAGAAGCTGATACCATAGTTGTATTTTCATAAGTCTAATTAAATGTAGATTTACAAGATAACTTAGTAAAGAAGATATATATACATAATATTACACTATATCTAAGTAATTTTAGTTGAAGTGTACTCCAATTTCAAGTGTTCCCTGTCTTAGGGTCATACTGTAGGATGCCTAGCTCATTTTACAGACTACTGGTTATTGTACTTGCTCTTTTAAATTACTTTAAATAGAGGTGATGAAAAGTAGTTCAGTGAATGCTTGGTGAATGCTGCAATACAGAATTGTTTAGGTTGGAAAAGATTTTTAAGATCAAGTTTAGTGGTTATTTACTATTGAGTGATTTATTGCAGTAAAGTCATATAAAAGTGATATGTGCAGAAAAGAAAGTATAATATATTGTGATTTATTTAGAAATATTATTCACTTTGAAGGACAGAGTGTATTAAAAAGAATCTTTTTTTTTTTTTTAAATCACCTTGATGGTGCTCAAAAATTCCTATTTTATTTTTCTCTAAATGACAATAACTCCAAAATTCTTATTAAGTGCTTTGGGAAAGAGTAAGCTACCAAAGTATCTGTTTGCTAGGAAAGAAAATAGATTTAGGCAGCAGAGGCTTGTAGTAACCATTATCAACTTCTATTGACAATAAAGAAGTATAAATAATGGCTTTGTTCATTTCTTGACAATTAAACATTCAAAAAGATTAGAAAAGTGTCTGGTTTTGATTAGTGCTATGTGATATTTGTATTTCTTTAAAAGTTTACCTGTGAAAATTTCAAACCTAAAATAGGTGCAAAAGTGATACTGGTGTTCACTGCATTTTTTTCTTTTTTCTACATTTTTAGACTACTAATTATAGTAGAAGTATTTGCTTTCATTGCATGCAGGTTGTTAGTAGTGGTATTTCCATTATTACGACATGCAGCTTGTTTGTTTTCATTTGAGCTATAATAAATGTGATCACTGATCACATTTATTACTGATCACTCTAAGCCAGTGATGTTACATTTTTGTACCAGCTTCAGGATTGAGACATTTTATTCAAAGTTTGGCTTTATAAGGGGGAGAACAATTGCCTGGTCTGACGAGGCACCAGCAGTTACCTTACAACTGTTATCACACTTGAAAGATAAAATGGGAATTTTTGAACACCATCAAGGGAGAAGCTCAAAGGGATTTTTAATAGTCTCATAAACAACAGAATTTTTTTTCGCAACAGAATTTTTGTGAAGACCTTATGGATGAAACCTTGTATATTGAAATGGAGGAGTGGAAAAACTTCTGTAAAACTTGTGAAAAGTGAAACATTGTCAGTGATGTGTCCATCAGTGAAACATAGACAATGTGACTGTGTCACCCAAATAAACTGTTACTACAATCCCAGTTTCTTTTTTCTTCACATTCAAAAAAAGAAAACAAAAGAGTCTTTTTATGACTGGCAGAATGAGAAGTGAGAAAGTGTTTAGATTTTACTAAATACCTTTTGTGTTAGAGCACTTCTTTGACCCTAGCAAACATCTCTATATCAAGCTTTCTGCGCAGTTAAGGCTTTGTATCATACTTTAATCCTTCTTTTATGGAAGAGTTAATGTGGCATAGTTTCTCAGAAGTTTAGAAAATGTCTATTATATGAATCACTTTGTCTCAGTGGAATAAAAGCTCATCGAACTGTGATCCACAGCAGCCTCTTGTTTTATAGTCATATGAATCAGTGTTTGGATATTATATTATTTGTACCATGAAGCCAGTGCAGTAGAATTAGGCTGTTGGAAAAGTGTTGGAAAAATATTAGGTATTTGTACCTGGACAATTGTTCCACAATGATGTAACGTCAGCAGTTTGTTAATTTGCCATTTACTTTAAAGTTCATTAAACAACTTCAATTTTTAATATGATTATTAAAAAAAAAAAAAAATCAATCCTACCCAAACACAAATCATTTGCATGTCCTACTTTAACTCCGTGGTATTTAGGTGAGGGATTTAAATGAACATTCCAATTGTTTTTATATAAAAAAGATAGATTTTCTTCTGATAACTGTAAATCTAACGCACTAAGAATAGATCTAAGTAATTTTGAATAATTTCTAAAATCTGTAATATCAAAGAATATTTTTAGAATTACCTGATGTCATTAATTTGTACTATTGTAGCACAATAATACCCTGGTTAAAGATTAGAAGCCTGTATTTTAAGGCAAGCTGCAAAGTGGAGGAAGGTGATTCCTCCTGATGGAAAATATTTACGAGTGTAAGCATAAATATAGAAAAGGTGCAATATATTGTTTCAAAATATAAAGAAAGCATGAGACTGTAATAGGTGTGATAGGTAATGTTTTGAGTCTCTTCAGTCTTCAGTTTTCTTTAGGCATCGGAGTAAAGAAAATTTAAGGCCTGAGTTGAAGATGATAGTTACTGTGTCCACACTACTCTCCAGCATGAGGTGTGTGAAGGAAGAAGGCTGGAGTTACTCCTGTAGGTCTAAAGCAGATTAAATCTCATAGTACAAAATGAGACTTCATGGGTAGATAAAAGAGAAACCTAAAAGCATTACATTGATATTTTTACTGAATAGAACCAGTGTAGACTCAATAAGAAGTGCAAAGAGAGGAATGTCAGGACCAGAAACAGAGCAGAGACCCTGTCTTTGACATTTAGAGAATGAAGAATTTGCTGAAGTTTCATCCTCATACACTGATCAGCAGAGTTGTTAAAGATAATTGTAAAAAGATACAAACCCATTGTATCTTTCAATGGGACTAGGAAAGAATGCCTCTGACACTCCCAAGATACTCTAGGTGGAGAAAAAATAAACCGTTTTCAATACTCTCTCAATACATTACTTATGATCTTCATGACAAACCTTTTGACCTGAAGAATAGTTTTTTGATGCTGCAAATGAAGCTCAGTGGAAGTATGGGAAAAAGGTTTTGGACTGGCAAAAGACTTGCAGGAAACTACTCAAAGAAATCAGAGTACATTTGATTGAGTAAATACATCTTGAGCTGTTAATCTCCACTGGTTGAGGTGATTGGGTAAACTATTTTATGGCCTCCTTTTTCTATCTTATCCCTTAATGAGTCCCTTAGGGCATAGATGAAGATATTATTAGAACTTTTGTTTCTGACACAGATTTACAATTTTGTACACTTTTCTTGTTTTCTTTATATTGCAACAAGAGTAATATTTAAAATCAAACAAAATTTAAAATGCATTGCTAAAGAAACTGCAGTAGACTAAATGTTTTTGAGTTCTTTTGTGTTCTCATGTACACACAGTCTAACATTCCTCAACAGCTGATTGGTTCACAGAGAAGTTTAAGAACTAGCTGAAGTCCATAAGCTCAGATTTAAACTTTCAAATACAAGGGTGAATAGAGGCTATAGTTTTCCACATATGATTCTCCACTTATGGATGGGGCTTATTTGAGCAAGCGAGACTTTAGAACCAAAGAGATTGTATTGCATACCCCAAAGGTCTAACTAGTCTTGTGTCTTGTCTCCCACAGGGCAAGCGTCTATAAATGAAACTTCACTTTATTACTTTCCCAGTCTCTGTTTTTTTGATTCAGGGTTTTCTGAGCTGGATGAGTTTTATATATTTTTAATAGCTCTTGTGGGATTTTGCTTCCATGAATTTGTCTGATCTTTCCTCCCCTTAAGCCCCTGCTTTGTTACAAGCTTTGTTCAGAACTTGTACCACTGAGCTGATTTTGCACAGAGGGATCTGTAGATTCTAATGTAACAGTGACCTGATAGTTAAGTGATTGAATGATCTAAGTACCACTTTTTTAAAAACGACCATTACATCATTGCCAATGCCTGCAACTGTGGATTCTCTGAGCAGTAAGAGAAGTGCTGACAAAACTCATGCATTTTTTTGATTTTCTGCTCTCTTGGTCCTTGCTCCTTACCTCACTCACACTAGCTTGTTTGAGTCTCTGTGTTACCTGACAAAGAACAGTTGCTTTGTTGAATGCTAGCTCTGGCGACCTAGTCATGATGAACTTTTTCCTGATGTGGTTGGTTAAACAATTTGAAGAGTTACATGGAAGGGTGTCAGCATATTACAAGCAGCTGTGTAAGAGATTACTACTTGCTGTCATACCCTCAGCTGCATGTCTTGCCCTCCTGCCAGAAGTCATCACCCATTTAGATCTACTTGTAGAACAGCCTGTTCAAATTCTTCTTTATGACAGTAAAAAAAAAAAAAGTCTACAAAAGAGCTACAATTTGTGGTAAATTACAGTCTTTGCTCTCCCCTCATCTTTTGAGTCAACCATCTCACTGTCAGGTTGGTTAGGCACTTCCTCTCCTGTGAAATACAAATGACTTCCAGGATACTTTACTTGACTGCTGTGACCTTCGGAAGAAGAGACTCATATCACAGTGACATTAGTCAACTTCCTTGGCACCCTTGGATGCATTCTGTCTTGTCCCTGGAGACTTGGAAATGCCCAGTTCTGCTCATCTGGTCCCTGACCCAGTCATCCACTACTGTGTGCAGTACTTCAGTCCCACAGATGCCACTGTGATGCTCAGGAGGAACTCTGATAAGCCGGGGAGCAGATCAATGAAAAACCAGGTGAAGAAAGCATGGAATAATATTGAAACCTTTCTGTGATCTTTGCAGTACTTTTTCCCTGTCATTTTTTGCTTGATCTCATGCCTTATTCACCAGAGACCCATGTATTTACTTTGTTCAAATTTTTAAGGTGTTAACATGCTTAGAGAAGATCTTGTTTCCCTCTAACTCCGACTCTTACTTCCACTTGCGCTCATGTGGTTATGTTTCTGTATTGTTCTTAAGCGGACTGTTCCCACTTCCACTTTACATACACTTTCTGACATTCTGGGGTTTTTCCTCATTTTCCTTTGAGATGTTGTATTTGCTGCATTTATATTTGCAGAGGGAATTTTTCATGAGGCTTTTTGCATGCAAAATTTTTCTGCTTGATGACTGCTGCTGAAATTTCATTGCATTTAGTTGGAGAAATACTTACCTTTGAACAAATAGTTCAATAACCTGAAGTCTCTTCTCATGAGCAATTGACTGTGTTCCATAATTGAATTGCAGCTCCTGCTAACTTATATGGGAATGTGATGCTAGAAGTATGTTCTGAAATATGAGAGCTAGGGTGCAGTCCAAAACCATTTAATAATTATCAATTTACATAGAATAGTAAAATCAGATTAACCTTTTTCTGATTTTTAGACTGGTTGTTTCTGTTTAGTCTGCTCATAAAATGGACAAAGGCAATTGTAAGGTAAGTTTTCTTGTTCCAACATTAGGAGTGGCATTCAGGTGTTTCAAGTGCATATTTAAGCAGTTTTCCATCTCTTTTCTTTTTTCAGTATTTGAGACATTTCTTAAAAAAATAGGTAGCTCTGAATACCTGTTTTATAGCTTTTTTTTTTTTAAGAATCAGTCAATCATTCTGTGGTGAGTAAATTTATTTTTAACAGCAATTCAGAGAATTCAAAAGATAGCTGTTTATATCCATATAATGGCTTTATTAGCAAATGTATATTTAATTTTATTTCACTGAAAGAAATTTATAAAATGTTGTACTGTTCATGAAGAGTTATCTTATGGCAATAAAATGCAGAAAGCTTAATTACTGCTATCTGTAGATGTAATGGATATGTGTTTAACACAATTCAGGGCTCACTAACCAGTTTAATGGGCTCATCACAATTTTCTTGTAATGTTATTGTGCTTGCAGCACTTATCATGTACAATAATTGTGTATTTACATTTTGTATGATGTATGAAGAAGTACAGAGATTTTTTTTTGTCAATGTCTTAAACTGGGCAACTCCAGTGGTTTTTAAATTAGTTTAACTGCATCCAAAGCTGTTTAATCATGCCCTTCCTAAAAAGAACACATTCCCTAATATTGTCTTATGAGATGATGACTTGTCTGAAAAGGCAAATTGCACTGTTGGTGTAAAGCAGTTTAGAAGGCACAGATCATATTTTTCGAATTGTTTGATTTAATAGTTTACAGACATGTAGGATGTTCAGTGACAGCTTCAAGCTTTATGTGGTGAATTAAAATGAGTTTTAGACTCTGGTGACTTCATGTTGAACAAAGTAAAATTTCAGCTTTGATCCTCAGGGATGGAATGTGTGAGATGACTCACTTGTGGTTCAGAATATGATGGTTTTAGTAACTTGTTGAATGGTGCTACATGTTGGGAAATCTGCAGGAATAAGTGAAACAACTTTTGTACTGTATTCACAGTTGAAGTAATTAATGTTTTAATGGTTAACCTTACCCTCATAATCAGCCGAAATTTAAAAATACAATTTTTTTTTTTTTTTTAATAAAGAAGCAGATATATTATATTTTGAAGCTTTTAAATTACTTGTTCTTTCTGTAATATACTTAAAGCACAGGTCTTTTAGTCTAATTATCGAAATCGCTTCCTGATGATCTTTCAGTGATAAAGGAACAAAATACAGTCACAGTGTAACCATTGCAGAAAATTGCATTTGACATGTAACAAGAGCAAAGGAAGAATTTCAGTATGTTGTTTCATTTTTCAGCTTCTAGTTGAACCTAAGATTTAGTTACTCTTCTATTAGGTTTTGAGGTTTTTTTTAAGTACTACAAAAATCTCTTTTGGAAAGTTAATTTAGATACTAAATAAGAAAGAAACTGATGACAAAAATATTACTGTTCAGTCAGCTGGTCAGGGACTTCTGAATTAGGAGGCAAATTAATGATAAAATACTGACATCTGCCACTATGGAATTCCAATTGGTGTTTGTATACTTTTAGTCCAGTCACTTTTGAAAAGTGTATCCTTTTTCACTTCAGTTTCATCTGTGAATTATAGGAATAGTTTTAGAAGTCATATTCAGACATATAAAATACAGTACAGCTAAGATAGTAAGGATCAATCTTGGACAGATAGAAAATACAAATAATATCCAGCTATCTAAAATACCCTTTCAGTTGTTGATTTTCTATAGGGACTACCTTTATGTAGGCAGTAGATGAATATGTGCAGTGTATCTGTTAAAAATCTTAAATGATTGTGGGGAAAGTAATGATGTGTCAGAATTAAAATTAGAATTTCAGAAATTGTCTGTGGCATTGGAAAAAACTGCAGCAAATTTATCAGAGAATTGAAAACTAGTGCTGGACCAGATGCATCAAAATTTTAGACTTCTTAGCACAACTCTGAGTTCTGGATTCTAACAATTCCTGGCCTGAACATCAGGGCAAATAGGGTCTCTGTTGTGTAGCATGAGCATCCTGATCTACACTGTGCTGCTAGAGGAGTACTCCTGTACAACTTCACTGAGCTCTAAGATGAGTAATGACATGCAAGTCTGATGCGAGTAAAAATAATTAAATCCTAATCAGAATTGGATTGAAACGTAGCAGACCAGCAGATGCTGGTTATTTTTAAATTTTTTTCTTTTTCTTTATTTCTGGTCAGAGCTAATACCCACCATTATATGTTTAGGTGTCCTACTTGCTTGACTAAGATAATTTCCTTCTCAAATCTACATGCTTTTTAAATTCATAGTAGAGTCTGTAAGATTTCTTAGCTCTGCAGCAGGGAGTTTGAATGAATTTGATGTCTCAGCCTAAAAATTGTATGCCAAGACTTTGCAGAGGAATGGATTTTGGAGGCCTTAAAGTCCTTAGTTCAGCCCTGTCATCAATATATGAATTGCTAGGAGACTAGAAGCATTCTAGAGTGCTCACTGAATTGCCATTTGAGGGCTTTTGTATTATTTGAGTGTACAGAAAGATTGAGTTAAAAGAGGGAAGATAAACTTCATATCCAAAACTAAGAAAGAATTGCTAAAAGCCTTCCAGAGACTCTATGTTTCAAAATGCATATATTTAAAATCAAGGGGATTTTCAAAATGTTCCCTAATGAAGTGTCAACAGAAGCTAAAAGTTTGAAGAGAAGGTGTTTGACATGCAGGAGGGTATTGGAGCATTTAGAGAAGCATGCAGATGGATGACATTTTATCATCAAACTGTGTTGCTGCAGATTGTACTGAATAGGAAAATGCACTTTGTATAGCATGTTCTGGAAGATATTTAGTATCTCCTGTTAACATATGCATCACTATGCCCACAGTTATGTCGAGCTTGCCCTTTTAAGTTTCCGTTTCCATTCATTTTAATAAGAAAATAACTGGAAAGCCCCCAGTGCTGACAAATTCTGTGACACATAGAGAATGCAAGCATGAAAGGTTATCATACCAGTAGGTACACGGATTTTTTACATAAACATATGTCAAGATTGTGCTAGGGTCATGATATATTTAAGTATGACGTTAGCATGTGTTATTTTTGTCTTGACTGAGAGAGCAAAACTTTGGTGAATATTGCTATATCTCAGCTTCAGAAATGAAAGTGAAACACTTTGATAGATACAAATCTCTATGTGGTGAACAGTGAACCTTTCTAATTAAAGTTTTTGGGGAAACTGTCTGAGACACTGCTCAGGAGGGAAAAGGAATTGCTCATTATATTCAGGATTTCTTGCCATATTTTTAGTTTTCCAGTTGGAATTTTCTCATTTTGCATTTGAGACCTTTTGTGGTCTAAAAAGTACATATTTTGAAGCAGTTAGTCAGTTTTACTGTGGTGCTCTTAAGGGTGAAAAGTTGCAAAGCTTCAATGCAACAAATTGCTAAGACAAGTGATTGTTTTGAATATAAGGTACCAACTGATTTCCTGGAGCTGTAGATCTATGCATCTCGAACATCTCATGTCAAACACTGATGTACTTTGCAAATGCAAAGTGCAATAGCTCTTAACAAGTGCAAACATGATGTTACATTTCTCTGTGTAGTGTTCACTAATTTGCTTTAAACATAAGCCATTGTTTGTTTATGAATTTCAATAAAAATTATAATTTCCTCTTGGCACAAAGAGTTTCAGAAAGCCAGAAGGAGCTCTGTACAAACGTAATCGGTAATGCTATCTCAAAGTGACTCAAATATGTGAATATGCATAATGTATATATATTATATATTTGTTGCAGCTGTGATTTTCTAGATTTGGAAAGACAGACACATGCAGTTAGAAAGCAAAAAAGATTTCCTAATGTTTCAATGGCACTAGTGTTTCAAAATTGATTTTGAAAAAGTACATTACAAGTTGACTAATCTCCTATTTAGATTTAATAAATTAAAGATAGTTATTATTTACTTGGTTTTAATTTTTTCTATCTGAAATTATTAAAATGGTGTGATGAAATAAATAAATATATGAGTTGAATTGTTTGACAGAGTAATGTCTGTGACACTGATTCTGATTGCAGTGCTGTGTGTGATGAAGAGAGATTGCTGTGTGGTTCCATTTCTTCTCTAAAGAAGTCAGATTATTGCAAGAAACAACACTGCATATGTGATAAAGAGCTACTCTGTATAGAAATAAAAACACAAAGAATAGTTTGAGTGGACGTTACCTCTCTCTGAATGCTTTGAGATATTCAGAGGAGGACATGAGGTTCCTTGGAAAGCTTGCAAGGACACCTCCCACTAAAACAGGGAGCTCAAAGATTCGTCCAGCCTGGCTTTGGACACTTATAGTGGTAATGTATTGATAACTTCCCTGGACAACCTGTTCCAGTACCTCACCACCCTCACTGTAAAAAAAAAAAAAAATTCTTCCTTATATCTGGTATAAAGCTACTTTCTTTTTGTTTAAAGCCATTAACTCTTGTTCTACTGCAACAGGCCCTACTAAATCTCTCCTTCTTATAAGCCCCCTTGAAGTATTTAAAGGCCACAATAAAATCACCCTGGAGCCTTCCAACCCCAACTCTCTCAGCCTTTTCATATAAGAGTAGTACTCCAACCCTTGGGTCATTCCCGTGTACCTCCTCTGGACTCACTTCAACATGTCTATATCCTCCCTGTGCTGGGACCCCAGAGCTGGATGCAGGGTTCCAGGTGGGCTCTCAGCAGAGCAGAGCAGAGGGGCAGAATCCCCTCCCTCCCCTGCTGCCCACGCTGCTTTGGCTGCAGCCCAGGACACGTTTGTCTTTCTGGGCTGGGAGTGCCCATGGCTGGGTCATGTCCGGCCTCTCACCCACCAGCACCCCCAAATCCTTCTCCCCAGGGCTGCTCTTCATCTGTTCATCCCCCAGCCTGACTGGGGGTCTCCATAGCCTAGTTACAGGACCTTGCACTTGGTCTTGTTAGACTTCATGAGATTCCCATGAGTCCAGTTCTTGAGCTTGTCCAGGTCCCTCTGGATGGCACCTGTTGCATCCTGGAGTTTGAGTTTAGATTAGGGTTTTTAATTTATGTTAAAATAAGTCAAGTTCTGTAATCCCGTGGACCCCCCCGTGTTGTTTCCCCCCCGCGGTTCCTGGCCCCATGCTGCCTGCTGCCGGATCTTCCCCCTGTGCCGCTCCTGTAACCACCCACCCATCCGGCCCCGGGAAACCCCGTGCCTCCCACCCCAATCCACACGATCCCGCTCAGCCCGCGGCTCGGTGCCCGCCCCTGCGGGGTTCTCTTGTTGGTCGCTGTTGCTGGCGTCACCACCACGGCAGCCGCCCCTATTGGACAGGAGGCCGTGAATCCTCTCACCCCGTCCCTCCATAAAATCCTACCCCGCTGGCACCCAGACGCCATTTTCTCCCATGCGAGTGCTGGGAGCGGTCGCGTCTTTCCATCGAACCGCGCCATGTGTGACCAATAAACCGTTCCTGCCAAGCACGGAGTAAATGGACAAATTCCTTGCCTCTTTACCGGATCCCTAGTGCACGGTAACAGAGGCTGGCCATCCCACGCGCCCGAGACACGGAGCTGTGTCCTGGAACCCGCGGCAGCAAACCCCGGCAGCACGTGGAAGCTACGCCACAGCCGGGCTCCCAAGAGCCGCATGCAGCCAGGGAGAGCGAAAACCGATGCCGCAATTGGCGCCCCAATGTGGTGCCGAGGCCAGCGCTCAGCTGATCGCGTGGACGGAGGTTCACTGTGGAGCTCCAGGAACAGCACCGGGAGCCGCCGCCGCCGGCCTGGGGCCGCGCACCGCCGCCAAGGGGGGGAGCGCCGCTGCCAAGCCAGAGCGGGGGCACCTTCAGGTGTGTCAACAGCACCACTCAGCTTGGTGTCATCTGCATATTTGCTGAGGGTGCTCTCGATCCTGATGTCTGTGTCATTGCTGAAGATAATAAACAGCACTGGTCCCAGTACAGACCCCCTGAGGAACATCACTTGTCACTGATGTCCATCTGGACATTGAACTGTTAGCCAGTGTCCTTGGGATATCACTGTCCAACCAATTCCTTGTCCACCAAACAATTCACCCATCAAATCCATCTCTTCAGTTTAGGGAGAAGGATATATCAGGGAAGTGTGTCAAATTCTATAAGTCCAGATAAATGATAGCTTTCTTTGTCCACTGACAGAGTAATTCCATCATTCAAGGCCATTGGGTTTGTCAGGCAGGGCTTACCATTGATGAAGCTATACTGGCTGTCTTGAATCACCTTCCTGTCCCACATGTGATTCAGAGCTTTTAGAAGGATCCATTCCATGACCCTCCCAGGAGTAGAGGTGAGGCTGTTGGGTGGCTACTTCCCCAATAGATACATTGTTTCCCCTTTTCCCACCCACCTGGCACTTCTCCTGAATGACATGACTTTTCAAATACCATGGAGGGTGGTTTGGCAGCTACAGAATTAGAGAATTACAGAATATTCTGAGTTGAAAGGGACCCACTAGGATCATCAAGACCAACTTTTAAGTGAATGGCCCATATGAGATTTGAACCCACAATCTTGGTGTTACTAGCACCAGGCTCTGACCAACTGATCTCAGCTCAGGGTCTCACCAGCCAATTGCCTCAGGACTCTGTAAAGCATTTCGTAAGGTCCCACAGACTTATATGTAGGCTCAGGTTCCTCAGGTGGTCATGAACCTGATCTCTTGCAGTAGAGGAACTTCGGTCCCCAAAGTCCTTGTCTTGTGCTGTCTTGTCCACTTTAGAGGTATGGGAAGAGAGGCTGCCAGTGAAGACTGAAGCAAAAAAATTGAGTCTTCACATACTATTTATTTGTCTGCTGCTTCCCAATGACATTTGTTTGTTTCTGTCCAGGCCTAAGCATTATTTTCCTTGCATTGAGAGGCTGAAGTCAGGTGCCAGGGCAGAAATCTTAGGTTTTTGCCTGTGCTCTTGGTTACCCTTTTCCAATGCCCACCATATTACAGTGTATGGATGAATGCACAGCACCCCAGTGGATATTCACAGCTCGTAGGGACTGTATGGAAGGAAGACGGAGCTTTTTAGCAGGAAACTGTACTTCAACAGGAAGCCATATTGGAGAAGAAATGGGGTTTTGGGAGGAGTTACATTAGCTTTTTTAGGAGGAGAAAATTGGTAGGTGATCCTGGAACTTAAAGGACAAGGTTTTAAGGAACTCGTAGCTGAGGGAGAGAAAAGCTGAGGGAGTTAAACAGCTGCAACACTGAGGAGGGGACTGGGCCTGATAACTCAGCAAGGAGATGGGAAAAGAGCAGGGCACAGAGTGTCCAGATGGACAGATGGTACATAAAAAACATTTGGATGGGAATGTGCCAGAGATGACTGTGCCTGCTAAAATGCAATCCCTTATGAAGCTGGGAATGGAGCTAGTGTTTTTTGAAGGCTTATGTATGCTGGAAGAGGGGAGTCACTTCAAAATTTATTTGTTTTAAGTATTACTTAAGCTGTATGGTTGATTCTCAGTTAGAATGGACTTAGCTTGCTTTATTTAATTAACTTGGAATTTCCTTAGTTCAATATAAATCAGTCTGATATTTTTGAATGCTCCCATACAGTCGTCCTGCAGGTTATATTACTCTTCTGTCATCAGCAGTCCCAACTTCAATATGTACTGGGCTCTACATGGCATTCAGTGTTGCTGTAGGAAAATTTTACTGTTCCCTTTTAGCAGCAGAGAAATCCAGGACCTTGCAGGTGAAGATAATATGCCTTATATGGCTCCTCAAAAAGTCTACTTTATATGGTTCTGTTGCACTACGACACTAAATAACTCACGCACGCACACAAAGATCAAAAGAGCAAAAGGAAGTCAAAGGCGGGAACTTTATTTCTGACCTTGCAATATATAGAATTCTAAAAGTGACAGTGGATTGGAGGATGAAATTGCCACCTCTCCAACTACACTGGTCAAACCAACGGTCTATCAATTCTCTCTTCTCACAAAGAAGAATGCAAAACAATCATTATTTACATGACAGTGCGTGAGAAACTTCAGTAGAAATATGTAAACATCAGAAGGCATAGAAAACTTTTAAAATAACTTTAAAACTTTCAAAAGAACAGGGCGACATGGTTCCTTGTACAGTTTCTGAAAAAACTGAAACAGGTACAACGCCTTGAAGATTATACAGACATATGTAAAATGCATTTTGGCAAAGACTGAAAATTGAAGAACCAAAAATTAGCTACTTAGATGCAATTTTGCACAAAACTGTTCAATATAGCTTGTAAAGTTTTAAGCCAGCTCTTCATTCTTTATTCTGTATATTCTTTCATTTCATGGACATATATACTGGTGCAGTTCATAATGAGACATTTTTGAAGACTGAAAGATCCCCAAATATATTGTTCTGCTTGCAAATGACACTGCTACCAAAGTCAAGCCAAATTTACATCTGTATTCCAATGTAAAAATGTTACAGTGACTCAAAACAAGGCTTTCTTTTCCCTCCCCTCCCTTCCCCCCCCTTTTTCCTTTCCATCCCTTTCCTTTTCTTTATTTCCTTTCTTTTTTGAGCAAGTCACATTTTCCTATGAGTTTCATCCTTAGGTGCGGCTGAACTTTCTTGGCTGAATTAGGAGAACCTATGACCAGTCTAGCAATATGAACTGATTGCTGGATTCTTTATAATACTAATGACGGGAAGAGCTTTTAAAAAACTTGAGAGATTATGCTCAAATAAAAAGAACATTTTGTATTGGAAAATTTTATATTATAATAATAAAGGCAATGCTACCAGCACTGCCTGAAATAGACTTATAAATGCATTATATCGCTAAGATTCTATATATTAAGTGTTAACTTTTAAATGGGTTTTTAACTTTTTTAGCACTTACAAAAAATGAGATCTGTAATAATCTGCTTGCTTCCACTATTGTTTCATACAAAGGAAATTAATATGAGTGTGAAATGAAAATTGATTGTGCAATAGTAGAAAGTGCAAGATTGTTAGACAATGCAATAAGAAATTAAAAATACAGCACCTTAGTTCAGAGAGCTCACAGAATTCCATATTTATTTTTGAATCCTGAATTTATCTTAAAAAGATTAGTTTGCACTTGAAGTAGCTAAATTAAATGAACTGTCAATGTTATCTCTTTGACCAGAGGAATGTGAGTAGTCTGGATAACTTGATATGTATACAAAGAAACTGAAAACAAGGAAGACTATTAAGTATAATCCCAACAATAATAGTAGGTACTATGCTATTGTGCAAAAGATACTATCATTTCCTGAAATTGAGGAGATGGGTGAAATACAGTCAGAACTCCCTTTGGTATTCTCTTCACACAGAAGCCTAGAAATATTTTATTAAATATTAATAACAACATAAAAGGCTTTTGGTCTTATTTTCATTTTAATTAGGCAGGATATATATGCCATTCACTTTGAAGCCAAATGCTACTCCTTTGTATTAACCTGCGGGGGGTACTAGAAAATTGAACCAAGTAGCATTTAGCTATTTCTCCTCCTGCCAGAGATAATTAACATCTACTCTTTCGCAGACTCTCTTACTGTTACCTGATCCCCATATACAGGTTTCATATTCACTTCCAGAGTTTGAGCAGTAGGGTGTGAAATGCTGCCTCAGCCCATTTCTTACAAATCGTCAGAACTCAACTTTAACTGCTAAATTTACAAGGGAAACTTAATCTCATAATTAAATCAGATTGGTGAGACAAAATGGACAGTAATTCCAGGAGGGAAACAAAGCTGTGTATAATGCACTGAATACATTTTTTTTTGTGGTGAATGATAAAGACAAATGAAGAGTCTAAGAATGATAGCTGGTATGGCAGAAGGAAGTAGGAAATTTTTTGACACATTAAGCTAAGGCAGGAATTAGTAAGAAGCAAATGAAATAAAAAGGTAAGAAATTAATTGTATGAAGTCTGTGGGTTTCTAGACTTTTGGGTAGATGTTTATGCAACCTTTCTACTTCATACATAGATTTTCCTTGCCACATCTAAAGCCTGAGAATTATTTTAAATGGGGCCTTGGAGTTGCTAATGTAGCAGCCGTTGATCCTGGGCCCTCCACTAGGAGAAGGTTGAAGAGCTGCCAGGCTTCTTGGCCAGCTTTCTCCTTTGGCTAATGGCCTTGGGTATTTACTTTGGCCAGAGCTTGGTGTACAGCAGTCACCTGTCCAGGTAGCCTAGTACTTCTTTCTTCTTAAACCTAACATATTTATCTTGGTCAGTCCACTGCAGAGCTATAATCTTGCCGATGCTTCAGTGTGGGACCAGACAATCATCTTGGCTAAGCTTCCTTAGAGTTAGGAGTCTGGTGAACTTAAATGAGTTACACATATTGACTGATAGGAAGCATAGCTACTTTTACAGAAGATCCACCTGTGTTCTGCTCAAAGAAAAATGTGTCTGAATACTCCACTTACTGGTAAATTCACATTTTCTAATGATAGTTGGAGAAACTGTAACAAGTTCAGCTGTCACTATAATGCCTTTTGACGGAAATTATCTCCTTTGTGCATAAGCATTACAAAACATTATACATTTTTTCACTGACTCCCTCCTTCATAAAGTAGATGTTTCTCCTTTGATCATCTAATACTCAATATTTTGTATATTTTATTTCCTGCTTATATAAAATTAACATAATTCCCTCTTTCCTTTACATTTTTTAGCCTAGGTCTGGGAAAACAATTATTCATTTCTCTATGTAAAAATTACATGAAGGTGATAATGCTTCATCCTACAGAAATGTTATGGAAATAGATTTCAGTAGTATCTATGAGGAAATTGTGTTGTGGTGATGATATGAAGTTTGCTTTTTCCAAAACTTCTGTGGAGTGAAGAAGTATAAACAGCTTTGTTTTGTTAACAAGGTGAAAATCCAGCAAACAGCTTCCTTCATCCCCTAATTGTCCTGACTTTTTAGAAAAAATTTTAAGTGGGCAACAAAAACACTAATCTTCACTTTTTCTAAATAAACTCACTTTAGTCAATTTGTGATGCACTGAGGTATTCTCCTGGGCAGTTTGTAAATTTTAACATGTGTAATCAGATTTGTAAACTTAAAACTTCCACATCTGCTGTAATGTATCATATTGGGTTCCACCCCTCTGCTTTTAGAAAAGCCAATTTAGCCTTTACACAGTGATTACCGGACTTGGATTAGTCATAATCACAGAGGCTGCAAAACAGATTCTGATGTGTCTCACTTCCCTTGTTCACAGATATGTATTTAATGTGTTAGAGCAAACTGAAAATATTAAACCTATTTTATATTTCTGGAGCAGTTGGTTTGAATTCAAAAATTTAGCCAAAAGAAATCCATGTATTTGCATGTAGGGAGCTGTAAGAGTATGAGCTGTTACTCAGCGGGAGGAAATGGGGAGGGAAAAAAGCTTTTGTTAGTGCATACAAGCTTTAGCACTTTTTTGTGTCAATAAATACCTAAAAATAGCAACCCTCCCAACTACTCATTTATGAATATTACAAGTGGACATTTTCTGTTGAGGCATAGAAGATAGAAAATATTAGGCTAAACTTTCATTTTTATTACATTATAAGTACTTTTTTTTTGAGGAACAGAAGATTAAAAGTGATAATCTTTTGTATCTACTAAAATGAATAAACAAAACTACCTGATTAAGCTTAAAAGATAATCAAACACGTGTGTTTCAGAGGCACAGTAACTGAATTTAGGATACTCATACAAAATACAGTTATGCATCATTTATCCTGTAACAGATTAAATGCAATTGCTCAAAAATATTTGAATGATATTTTATGGTTGCCATCATGGCATTATAGAACACTGAAGGGTACTTGGAAAACACAACTAAGCAATCTCCTGATCTCTCAGCTAGGAAATGTAAAGATAGAATGAAACATCTGACATCTCTGATAAGGGAGCACAGCTTTCTAGTTTGTTTTGGCCCCATGGGATTGATGACTACCCCTTGCCATAGGATTGATGACTGTGAAGTAAGTCCCATCAATGTGTCAGGCCAATGTAAGACAAAGCACTACATTTGGTCTACTTATGGTCAATGTTAAATTTGAAGGAAATTAAAAATATATCTTTTATATTAGTATGAATTGTGTAGCTCTGTTTTAATTGAGTGGTTTACTTATTTGGAGATCTGTCATTACTGAATAAGAGTATAGAATCTAATTATTTCCATTTCATATTCATTTATGACTGTATTGTATGAGAAAGAAAAATAGTTTCCAGACTCCTAATGAATTCACTCTTATGTCTGGCATTTTTCTTCAGCATACAGAAAATTCAACAAATGAAATGGCAGTTGTGTAGTCTGCCTCAGAACAGCTGCACAAGTTAGTTCACCACAAAACAAGTTGAACAAAATGATTTATGGAGTACTGTTTCCTTAATTATTTCACAGAACCTTTCTGGCTCTGGAGATTTCTTTGAGCCAACTATTGCAAATCTCTGAATTCCAGAAATAGTAGATTCCTGTCCTTCGTTCTTTACCTCCATTTTTCATCATCAAAACAAAAGCTGTTAATCCCTTGTAACTTTTATGCTAACAACTCTATATTAATATTATTTCTATTTTAATAAGAAATTAAGATCTGGGAAGACAGTGTTAATCAGATGGCTAAGTTAATCTAAGTTTTCTCTTGAATAATTCTAAGCTAATTCTTTCTCTGGCAGTTTTGTGAAACTGTAAAGAAAACTGGAACAGAGTGCAACGTACTTGACATAGACATGAATGTTTTAAGAATTCAGTCTCTCAGAAGCTGAGACTGGTGCATATTTTGATATTATTTTGCATCTGAGCATCAAGAAATATGAATAACTACATTGAAACTTGATTTATCCAAACTAAAAAGGATGAAGAAAGTTAGTTTAATTTTGACCTTTTGTTCAATATGCTAATATGAAGAATACCTGACAGAGTTTCTTAGTTCATTATGAATAGAGTGAAATTCTCCTCTTGTCTTGGGCCTTATGTGGTCCTCATAACTTCTTGGCTTCCTTGACTATGCAGAATGATGAGACATATTTATTGGCCAGAGGGAATTTGGATGGTCCTAAGAATTTTTTACTAGACATTTCTAGAAAACAACCAAGCTAAAGGAAGCCCTTATTTGCCTAGTTTCTAGGAAACAGAGTGATGATCTTTCACAAAAAGGATACATTTAGAAGCTCTGTACAGGGTCACTGAAAATTTTTCTTCCCATTACAGTCATCTATTCTAACTCCCTGTAATTTCAGGCTTACTCCCTACCCTCAATTTCCCAGTGTTTTTTCTTCAGAAATGTCTTTTGCCCCATACCCTGCTTTCTTTTCTGTGTGCCTTGAGCATCAGCTGTATGTAGTTTGTATTTGCAGAAAACGTTTCTTAATTTTTGAGGGGGAAGTAGTTGTTTCTTTCCCATTCAGCATGTTTGCAAGAAAACACCATTGCTCTCACATTTAAGGGCCTCAGCCAGAGTATTGTAGGGGATCATGATGGTGTTTAGTCAAAGGTGGGCGAGACTGTGGGATTCAAACGTAGCAGCCTGAGCTCACAGCTGCACCTAGCCCTCTGTTCTGTTATGAACCAATAAGGAGAGGATGTACTTATTACCAGGGCTGGGGAATTATCTGTCGAAAACAATTCAAATTGCTTCTGTTCAAGGATACTCCACACATTCAGTGTGAGTACCATGTAAGATCACTGCCACATTAATGGTCTCATTTTTATTAATTATATTTTATTTTTGTCTGTTCAAACAACCAGGATTTTCTTCACACAAGTTCTCACTGGTATGAATAGTACGTAGCTTGAATACAAGCAACAGGCTAGAAGGGAGGGATGAATTTGCTTTAGTAAGTTTTTTCAGGTGTAGGTGGGACTATTAACATTTGGAGGGTTCAGATCAATGCCTGCACTTAATTATCAACTGAAAACAGTTGCAAAACTATAATGTTTTGTTTCAGATTAATTTTTTGGTTTTTTGTTTCACCAGAAATGTTGTTTTAGAATCTTAAAAACACCTAAAGAAATAGAGACGTATGACAAGGAAATAGATGAGAGAGACTGAGAGAGCTAAGTAGACTGTCTCAAATCATATTTATGTTTTGTAACGTAAAAAGGCATGCTAACACATTGCATGCTTATATTACTTTTGGTATTTCACCAGATAGCTCCACAAAACACCTACAGCTCTCTGGATGACCTTCAATTACATATGCATGTAAGATACAATCCCGTTTGCCTAGGATTAAAAGTGGAGGTGTGATAAATGCTTTCAATTTCTGAGCTGTTTCAGTGGTCTACTTCCAAGAAGAATAAATGTTACAACTGAGTCTGGATAGGGAAGAAGGCTGGCAGTAACTAGGGTGAAACACATCACAGGCTTAAAATGAAACAAAAGTAGTAAGTCTGTTAAAAAATACCATTTTATCTGAGAAAGAAAGAGAAAAGAGGCTGAGGCCAAGAAGGTGATGTGGGTTCAAGCTTGCTCATCAAATTTCTGGCCTTGCAGGCTAATGGACTCTTACAAGGCTTGTCTTTTTTTCTTTCCTTAAAGATTCCATGATTCTCTTCAGATTTCAAGAGAAAAATGTCCTTTATTTAAAGATTTTTTTTTTTAGTTTCTTGCTCAAATGCCATGTGCTCTCTAAAGGACTTAGGCAGTAATATAGCTTTTGATGTCTCCAGACTCCAGTAAAATGGTCCTAACCTGCTGAGGATTTGGGAGAGCTCTAGCACTGAATCTTTAGTCAAGCAGATGGATTGCTGCCAGAGGAGGGTCAAAGGATCTGCATGTAGGAGTGCCCTGAGAGATCAAGAAACTAGGAGCCAGCAGCTGGGCTGTGGCCACAAGTAGAAGCACAAAGTGTTCAGCAGTGGGCTCTGCTCACTTCAGAACAGTCCTGCCTGAAGAGCAGGATGAAGCCAGCTAGTCAAAAATGAGTGACGTTCCCTATCTTGTTGAAACTTTGTGTTTTTTACACAAACTATTCTTAATGACTTATGTTAATTAAAATATATTTTTAAGTTTTTTAATAAGTGCAGTGCAGGGCCCCACAGATGCAGGTCAGCTATTCTAGCTCTCGCTATTGGTATGGGTTCATTTCTTCGTTACCTCATGCCTATATAGCCCCTAATGTCTTTCTTCCTGGAATTTGGATGTAGGATGTAAGGAAAGCAAAATTAGTGTCTAATTTGTTGATCCTTAAAACCATAAAGGTCCATTAAATCCAACTCACATGTGCTTGATTGGGTGACAGAAGAATATAATTAGCACTAGTTTCTTCATCAGTGGGAGAAAGACTTGCCATTGCACATGTTGCATTGCATGCTAAAACCATAAATACGGTGACTTCTGTCCTGTATTGGTATGTCACAGCAGCAGGCAAGAGGAACATAGAAGGTATTTTCTTAATGTATTTCATTCCTGTAGTGTTGTAACCCTTTGACAGATGACGACTCGGAATAATTGCTTATTTAGTCTCTTTGTTGATTTCCTCTCACATATTGATTTTTGGGTTTTTTTTCAAGAATTAAAAAATATGAAGAAGGTGATGGAAGAGCTGAAGTTAAGGAAAAATGTTTGAGTAGTCCCAGAAAATAAAGTGTTACAATACCAGTTTGTGCTTATTGGAGTGTTGCACAGGAACTGGCTTTAAACTGAAATGTTGATACTAATGTATCTCATATTCCAATTTATGGAAGAGTTTCCTTTTTGCATTGCATATTGCTATATTAATGCATGCCAGTATTGAAGGATTTGGCCAGTTTTCTTGTAGAATCTCTGTTTTCAAATCCACCCCCAAATTGTTGTAGATACTAGGTTATAGCCTAAGTACTAGGTTAGCTGCATTGTTGCTGTAGTGTATGCTTCCTCTGCTGGGAGTATATTTAACTTAAGATGGAAGATGCACTTTGTATGTTCAAGTTAATTTTGCATATATTTATCAGTAGAGAGAGTGCTCTACCTTCTTGGGATTTGGTAGCTGAACCAGGTGAGATTGTGTCCTCCTGCTTTCTCATTGACTTTGCCATTTTCCCTGAGCTTCCATCATATTAGCTACCAATTCTTCTTTCTTTAGTGCTGCTCAAGTCACAGAATTTCAGGGATGAATAATTTCAGATATCAATTCTTAAAAACCTATTACTCTGGAAGAGGTGAAAGCAGATTAATTTAATAGTAGTCAGGATGGGAGAAAGAATAGAGTTAAGGAATAGGAATTGGTTGGGCAGCTTAGGAGATTTCTTTGCTGTGTGGAAGAATAAAATGGTAGACTTCTGTAAGAAGAGCACTCAAGCGAGGAAAATGTTCAAGTCACTTGCTTTTAAGCAGTTGAAGACTTCAGATTTATTAGTCTGTTTTTTGCTTTGCTTGTTGTTTATTCATTCCAGTTCCATCCACTGAAAACTATAGTAATTGACCCAATTTCACACTGTGATCTCATTAAAAATTTTAGCAAAATAGGATACTACCATGGTAATTGATTTTTCTCTTTCACTTGCTGTAGGTAGTGATAAAAGTTTTTCTCATCTGTTTCTTTCTTGTCTTGATTTTCATATTAAATGAAATTTAGCCATCCTAGTCAATTGAAAAGTATAAGAATATGGACTAGTAAAATTATTTGTTTAAAATACAAGTTAAATAAAAGTTCTTACTTAATATTACACATAAATCCCACATGATTTATGAAGTATGATCATACAGTGCAGCACTGGTCTAAACCTCCTACCTGTTGTTACAGCTGAGTAATGACTTCATAAATCTGTGGGTGTAATTTTGAAACTGGAAAATGCCTTCTTATGGGCCATTAATATCTATCTGCAGCATGAAGACTTATGTTTTAATGTGTTTCTACTTCTGAATTTTGTTTAAGGTGACTGATTGCATCATCAAACAAAATACCAAGCTCCTATATGGAGTAACAGGAAGGCACATGGTCTTACTGTGTTCTCATGCTTGTTGCACTTGTGTACTCTTAAGTAAAAGTTAATAAGTAGATGAACAGTCTTTGGCATTTCTTTTTTTTTTTTTTTTTTTCCCCTCAAATAATTTCAGTTTAAGACCAAATAATGTTGTCAATGTGTGCATTAGCTTTGCTTGGAGCCGCAAGTCCTGGCAGTCCATGGGGAATAACACAGATCTGTGCTTCTCAAACAGTGTTTTTTCTGACAGTGGAGTTGTTTGTACCATGTTTGTGAGTGAAATGTGGAGTGAGCTCCTTACGCCAGGTGCAGAATCCCTTTTGGAGTCCTTTTTATAAAGTTTGGGTTCCAGATGCATTTCTTTGGTTCCATCCATTTCACGTATGCAGCCATCTGCTAGGAAACCATCTTCTATTTTCTCAATCTACAAGACAATTACTTATTTCGAAAATAAATTAGTTTTTCTAATTTACATGATCATGTCATCTTTCAGTACAAAAGCTGTAATTATTTAACTGCTAGTGAATTCTTAAAGTATATTTACACTTCCTCTCATGCATCTTAAGCATTCATACATTTTCAAGCCAAGTACTGCATTCTTCTGATTTAAGCTGTTATCTTCAAGCCACCCACGCATGGCGGTTTGGTGCAGGTATTTTTCAGATAGGTTTTTAAATAAACCAATCCACAGATGCAGATGAATAGAACGGATTGTGACAGTTAAGGACTGATTTGCAAATTAAATGGGCTGTTTTGGAGATGGGGTTTGCCACAGCCACGCTGGCATAGACAGCAAGTTGTCCTGCCTCTTGGACCTCAGCTAGGGAGATTGTGTCTGACATGCATGTGGAGCTTTCTTTGGCTTGACTGACAAGCCAGACTTGTGTGAGCCCTTTGGGCAGCCTACTATGAAATTTTGCTCAAAAAACTTCTTTCCTTAGTTATTGCAGACCCTGGTGCAACCTCTGAGTCAGCCTCAGGCCACTGTCTCAGTCTTTCCTCAGTTCTCCAGTCTTTTTCCAAACAAAGACTTACATGGCCGTATATAAGAGTGGCCTTACCTACCACCTGCTCTTTGTCATTTCAGTGCTTTTTTTCGTCTTACAGAAATAGTGTTTTGTTTCTTTTCTTCTCCATCACATTTTTAGCCTGTCATCTTTTTGCATCTTTATGGATGTCTTTCGCAGTCTAAGCTGGTTTTGGTTGTAAGTTGGTTCTCTGGTTTGTGCTGGAGAAGGGCTCTTCATGTTTTCTTCTGAGAAAAAACTGGAGATGCCTTAGCCCATAAAGACTTATACCTGGATTTAAATTAACTAAAGCATATACAACTTCTCAGGATCGAGACCTAATCTTGGAAGTAGTCTGTTGGAAAATTGATGTTAAATGTTATCTAGGTACAGTGTTTAGACCTTTAGCATGTTTTGTATTTTGAAAAACTTCTTAACTTAGCAACAGATGGCAGGTACTTTAAAAGTGGAAGCTATGTTTGTAACAGACTTTTAAAATAGGACATAACATGACTGAAAAGTGTTATATTAAAATAATAATTTTATCCATATTAGGTTTTTTATGGATTTACATTGTTAACGATTCACTATTATAAACAGTAGTTTTCTGCATTCCATATTTTTATGAGTTTCAATGGAAGACTGAAAAATCTACTTAGAGTTTTTCTACAAAAAATCACAAGGATACATTTTACTTCTAATTAGAAGGTTTGTGGATGACTGACTTTGGTATTACCTGTGATTATTAATAAAATATAAGATGTGCACAGTACTCTTTAAAAGAAGAAAGCTAGAAATCTGTCAGTTAAATTCATCTGCTGTGAATCAAACAATGGATAGGATAGGATAGGATAGGATAGGATAGGATAGGATAGGATAGGATAGGATAGGATAGGATAGGATAGGAAGACTTGATTTAGTAAACAGGATTATTACTGAATTAAATTTTGGAATTTTTTTTTGTCAGAACATGATTTTTTCCAATATGTTTTGACAGTGCCATCAGCTATGAGAAACTACTGACTGTAGATATTCTCTGCCAGAATGATGAATCTATTTCCAGTAAGCTGGTTGCTTCATCTTGTTGGATATACTCTTGGGCATTTATCACGTAATTCCCTTAATTCAAACCAGTTGTGTACATATTTTGTAAATGATAAATTACACATAGTAAATAAATATTCATACAAAATCAACTATTTGTTAAATTCTAAAAAATACTCTTTAATAGTTTTTGTACCAGAAATTAGCAGTCTTTGTTTACTGTGTCTTCTCAGAGTACAAATTTTAAATATGAAATAATGTATCGAAAAATGCTATTTGCAACTATTACAACATTGACTCTATAACATTTCAGGTAAGAATACATTTACATTGCAACTGTATGTTAAATACTTTTATCAGCACAGTGAGTAATACCAGATCACTAGTCCTTGAAATAACATGTCATTAAATTTGTGAAGATGAAACAAGTATTCTCCCATCAAATTCTGCACTACATTTAGATGAAATGCCTTGATTAAGTAACATCTTTGAAGACTGGGTGTTACTTCCTTTAGCTCTGATTATAGTTGGCAGACACTATGTGTTCTTTGTGTATTACCAAAACAGAACGTCTATCTGTGGCATACTCCATCTTTTCTTCATAAATGGATGCAACTTCAGTGTGTTGGATGTATTATAGTGTGTTGTTTGCATTTGATTAATTTGGTCTTATAGCTTTTGTGTGTGCAAGTTTGTTACCCCTACTACTGAATATATATGATTAATGCAGTGAACTGTTGGCTTCTGTTCTGTAAATATTAATCAAAGAGTATGCTCCTCTGCTTAATGGCTTTTCAGTGTAGGAGGCAGCCAAACAACTATAGTCTGCTTGCTTTTTTTTTTTTTTTTTTTTTTTTTTTTTTTTTTTTTTTTTTTTTCTTTTTTTTCTTTTTTTTTTTTTTGCTCTTTAATCATTATTGTGTAAGACACTGGCAAGAACAGTTTTTTTTTTAATCTATAAACACTATTTCATGCTTGAACATATCCATTGTTTGGTCAAAGTTATGAAATATTGTTGCTCAATGAAACTTTGTTTTCAGCATTTCCTGGTAAAGCAGTAATAGAAGAGATAAAACAGTAAAGGAAGGGGCAGATAATTAAGGAAAGAAAAATACTAGGAATACGTGCAAGAAAGAAGCAGAAGATGCAGAGTCAGTAAACACAGCATCATATGATTTCAGGTCTTATGATGGACAAATAGTTTTCTTTAATCAAAAGCCAAACCGGATGCATTTCTAGATTCCATGGCTGCCATGAAAAGAATAATTTGTGACTAAAATATTCTTAAGGAGAATAAGGTAGACATTTTCTATGTTCCAACGTGTGCTTAAAATGTGTATAAGAATAGATGTTGATTAGTGTGACAGCTTATTTGGATGAGAAATTAAAAGACATTCAATGTTTAAATAAAAAACCCAATAAATGTTTGGTAGGGGTGGTGGTGGTGGAACAGCTCAGTATCAGAAACAGTGAGTTTCTTGAAAACACAGCTCACATTTTTCTGGCATGCTGGTCTGGTATAAAATTGATAGATACAGCTTTAGTCATTCTCCATGAATGTCACCAGTGAGGCAAGCCAAGGCTGAAGAGAAGGCTTATGCTTCAGGGTTTGTAGTGTTTTTTGGGATTCAGTATGGGGTTACTTTCATATATGTGCATCTGTTGCCCCTTTCTTAAAAATGTCTCTAAATTGTGTGGGTAGCGAAATTTTACCCCAGCACTATCACTGGCTTAGCTTTAGAAATTAGCAGAATTAGCAGAATTTATTGAATATCTGTTGCCCTTGTCCATTAGGACTGACTTGCTAAAATCCTCTCAGGCAGTGCAGGATCATAGAGAATATCACATTATTTGTATTTACTAATGCTTTTGTTCTGCAAAGTTTATTTTAATTGTTATAATAACTTATTTCATTCCTCCAGTTTTTGCCTGGAAAATGTAACTTGGTTTTTGTTATAGGCCATCATCTTCTACTATTCTAGAAAGGAATAAGGAAGAAATCCTCCAAACCATCTATAATTTTGTATTTTATAAGGTGTTCAAAGGCAATTCTGATTTTACACAAAAGAATACAGTAGTACTGAAGCTTGTTTTTCAGAAAAGTACTAGTTGAAAGCTAAATCATTAAATCACAAAAACTTTTGGTTTGTTTCCAGTCAGTTTATTTATCACATAATACATTGAAAGAATTTTCAGGAAAGATCAGTAAGAGAACTGAATAATTTGAATAAAATACTGGTGGTTTAGTCCACATTATGTTGTAGAAATTAAAATATTTTGTTAGTTGAACACACATTTGCACAGTGTTATACCACCCCACTTTGAACAAATATAAATATTCTTCTTGCATGTGTACATATATTTACATTTAAATATATTAGCATGCTCTTGCAGAAATAACTATTTGGAAAGAAATTTTTGCTTACAGACTTTGTAGAAATTAAGTATTTGTTTCATGTCAAAATGGTAGATTTTGTGATTTTCAAAATCCTTTTTCCTGGATAAAGGCCATTTCCACTGTCTTAATTCATAAACATGTGCTTCAGTGATTTGAATCTACATCTTCCATTTTGATAATGATTATTCCCACATTCTCATTGTTTGTTAGTTCTCAAAAGTTAATTGTTAGTCCAGCTAAGCAATCTTCATTTCTGGTTAATGTAGTTACTGCTTATTGACCTTCTAAAAATGCTCATAACTTTGTCAAAGAAGTTTTTAATGTGCTAAGAAATGCTAACTGTTATAAAGTTAGATGCTTTTCTCTCCTGATCTGCACCTGTCCTTGTTCTTCCCTAGTTTTTGTATTCACACTTTAAGGTTGCATCAATTATATGGGAGGCCTTGTCTAGTAGTGCTTTTAGTTTAGTTTACATGTAAATATTGTCCCTAAGGTTTTGTTCAGGTATATTTTCTTTTTAAGTATAATTCTTTGGAAGTGGTTTATATCATTAAAGTGGATTCATATAATTAAAATTTATAGTGTTAAAAAGAAACAGAGGGTTTGGATATGTTAATTACTGTCAAGTAGATTTTGTTCAGCTTTTGGCACGAGTAAAGTAACTTTGTCTGTAATAGAACAGAATCTCTATTAATAGCACCTATTGTCAGTTATTTACATGTCTTTTTAAGAAACAGTCAATTGATTTCAATTTAGATGTAGTCTGAAAAACTGAAGAAGGTACTTAATAATGTATTTGTACTAGTTGAATTTCTGTATGTCTGTGTAATTGTTTATGGAATTTAAAATGAAAATACTTAAAATGAGCAAGGCATCTACATTTGTGGTATAGATACATGGGAAACTAATATTTGCATTTTGTCTTTTTACAAACTCTAGGAGGGACACAAAGATTACCTCGCACAATTGGAGTGTCATTGGCAAAAGAACTAATCTTCTCTGCACGCATTGTAGATGGTGTGGAAGCAAAATCAATAGGATTGATTAGCCATGTGGTAGAACAGAATGAAGCAGGGGATGCTGCATACAGAAGAGCATTAGCTCTGGCAAGAGAATTCTTACCTCAGGTATAACAAATTATTTTGATTTCGGTTTTTAGCTTTTACCAAATAATCACACAGAAAAAGAAGCAGCTTTATTAAACAGAGCTGTCACAAAAATATGTATCAAAAAGCCATGCTAATTATGTAGCAAGTAATCAGAAGTTTTCTCTCTTGCATTGAATGGTGTTATTTGGTAATTATTTCATAGTGAAGGAAAAAACCTCCATCGGTCCTCATCTTGCCATGATCTGGTCTATGTTTTCATTATATGTGCTGGCTTTCAACTTCTAAACAAGAAAAAAAATTATACAGGTTTTATTTTTTAGTATAGCGATTATTTTAATAGATTACTTTGTTGCTGTGGAACTCCTCAGAAGAGAGGCAAAAGCTCCTGGGTAGAAAATTCATAGGAGGCAGAAAAAGAAAATAATTAGTGAACTTGTTTATTGGATCACAAGTGTAACAGCCAAAAATTTTCATTGGAAATGTAAAATGTTATAGCTTAGGTATGGCATTTATTGGTGGTTATTTGTGTCTTGAGCACCTTGATAGAATGACAATTAAAAGTACAGTAAAAATTTTAACATACAGTGGTTCTGGGAAGTTGATTGATGGTTACAACTTCTTATTAGTACTACCCCATAAGCTTTTGGGTTTTCCCAAATCAGTAGGCCTGAATATCCAGAAGCTGATGCTGACGGATAGGCACAGGACTGAGATGATTACCACAGATGTTCTTGCAGTGCTGCAGCAAACTGGAGGCGAGTGTGGGAATCCCTCTGCTTACTGGGGATCTCAGCCACTCATGAGAGTGTCATCACTTGACCAGAGCAGGCTTTGCAATAGCATACTGTAGGTTTAAAGCTTGCATCAGTTAATTTTATTTCATGAATACATAGTTTCACATTTCTCCATTGTGCGATAGTAGGGATATGGGACGGACCTTGCCAAGACCTATAATGATGTATCTTAAAGTGGCCATTCTGATCCTTGTTTTGAAGGAAACTGGTAAAGCTTGACAAATGTGGACACACTCAGCACCTTTGAAACATAAATCAAACACAATAATTAGGTTCATTTGAAAATAGTATACTTCTAGTTTTTCTTAATATTCAAACTATCAGTTTAGAAGCAAGTGTCCGCTATAATGATAAAATATAGGGTATATACTGTAAATACTGTAGATTTAACAAAAGTCCAAAGTCTAGATGGTCCTAATATAAGATTATTGATGAGCAGACTCTTCAATTACAAATCTTGCAGGTTTTGATGACATGTCAATAAACTTTTTCTCTCATTTTAGGGACCAGTAGCAATGAGAGTTGCAAAACTGGCTATCAATCAGGGAATGGAGGTAAGGATCTGTACTGTCCATGACAGTAGGCTGGAAGTCAGGTTGGTAACAGTTGTAATGTGGTGAAATTCTTTTTCTAGAACTGTTTTTATTATATCATTGTGTAGTCTTTCAAAGTCTATTTGGTCAAAACTTTCTAAAGAATGAAATGTAATTTTTTAAATCTCAGACTCCTGAGATGCTGATTTCTGTAACAATGCTTAGTAACTTCAAGACTAGTGTACTCTGCTAATTATTAATAGTAAAAAGTAAACATAAATTACTATGAACAAATTGTATTTCAAATCTCAGGTGGGAAAGATGATAAAAGTCATACTCTGTTTGTCAAGCTCTCAGTGTTTAGTAACTAATAAAGTTAAAGGCTGAAGGATATATTCTTTTTTTTTAAATAGTTTAATAGCAGTGTTAAAATTGTACCTGGAACCTGACTTCATGTTTGATTCGGATTGCGACTCCATTGCCACACTATTGATCTAGCTCTAAAGCTCATTTAAAATCCTATCTGGATATGTGTTTTACTTTAGGTGTACATATCCTAATGCTGAGTTCAGCAGGTCTGTTCATTTTTAAAGTTAGGCTCTTCACCAAGACACCTTGTAGCTCAATCTGGTACAAGGGAAAGAGGATCATACCATGTGCAGCATCTGAATCCAAGAAGATGAATTTGTCCTTTTTTCTTAAAAGTCACAAAAGCAACTAGTGAGCTCAGCAAAGCGTAACACCAGTAAGTGGTGGCCTGAGAATCAAACTCAGATGCCATTGCACAGAGTATGTTAGGTTTCCACAGCAAGTAATGGTGGAATTTGAGATTTATTTCAATACCCAAGGTTCAAAATGCTACAAGCTAAGTTATCTGACTACCAGATATAGTGGATTGAAAGGTCAAAATAATGGTGTTTATAGAATTAGGGATTATAGGGTTAAATGGACTCTGAATGATCATCTCTAGTTCAGTCTTGAGGCTGAAGACAAGATCTACTATATCAAAACCAATCAAGCCAAATTGTTATCCAAGATGTTGTTACAAAACTACCATGGCACAGATTTCACACATTTCTTCAGGGTTCCTTTGATAAGTTATGCTATAACTTATCTTCCCTTGAAAACTGCTTGTGGTGCATAGCCATAGTCCTTCCAGTAGTCAAGTGGAGAGCTAGTGAATGTTGTAGCATCTGGTGCTTAAGACAGATGGAGAAATTCAGCCTTTTCAACTATTCAGGACAGCTCACAAAGAAACAAAATGTTTTAAAAATTGATGATGATGATGATGATGATGATGATGATGATGATGATGATGCAGAACAGACATGGTCCTCTTTATTTTTCTGTTTTAAATCCTTGTGAACTTGAATTTGTGGTTTTTTTGTGGCATGCTATCCTGTTCTTATATGACGTTTTGAAGATACACTGTTACAGAAATTGTTTTACATAATTGTATTGTTTCACATAGTCGTACAGTGCATCTTTTCCTCTGTAGTAAATGAAATTATTCTAAATGTGCAGGTAGCTAATGGTTTTTACCTAAACAGATGACTCATAGTAAAGAGCAGACATTTTTTGAGTGTAGTGCATGCTAATTGTATAGCTAAATCAGGAGTCTGTTACAGAAATAACCACTCTTACCATATGTCAGCGTAGCATTTCTATGTTGAAGTAGTGTAGAAGAATTTTGCAGAAGTATTTTAGTATGTGGCATATAAAAACACAATATTTATGTTAGCTGTGAGCTGTGATTTATATATTATAAATTATATGTAAAAACCATTGTATTCTTTTCCTCAGGTCGACTTAGTAACAGGTTTAGCAATTGAAGAAGCTTGTTATGCTCAGGTATGTAAATATGATTACATGAAGAAAACACAGAAAACAGGCTTTATTGATGCCTGTTATGAAACATGCAGAAATTTAACTAGAAATTGCTTTGTGATTTCTTCTGCAAACTTTTAGGCATTTTATTTAAATTTCCATCTACTTGGTCTGATTTTGTAAGGAATTTAAGGGAGGAGGTATAGTTCAGGAGACATCTGTACCAGTACTGTTAGGGTGAAAGTAGTGAAGCAGTACCATCCATACACCTATCCAGTCATACACTACCATGCCAGTCCAAGGACTGCCTTGCTTTTGCTTTGTTTTGGTTTAACATGAAATAATACAAAGGACACTTCATTAACACGTGCACTAATGGCATATGTGCTAACCAATAAAAATTTGAGACAAACCTCTTTGCCAGTGAAACATGAGAATGATGTGTTTGGGATTATATGTTCTTGGATTTTGAGACAAGATTTTTATGATGGAATTAGAAGCATTAGCATTATATTCTTATTTAAGATGTGGTAATCAGATTATTAACCTTTTTCCCCCCTCTCAAAAACCCAAAAAACTAAAATTGACCCAACAAAAAAAAACCAACCCCAAGAAACTCAAACTCCACTTTCTCCTCTCCCTCTACCCATGCCCCCTCCCCCTCCCCCCCCGCCAAAAAAAATACCACAACAAACCTCAAAACCTACAGAATTTTTGAAATGCATCTGTTTGGAGAAAAAGTACTCTCCTTCTCCACCCAAATTGTTCATCAGCCTTTTGTCATGCCCTTGAAGTGTATGATACATTCCTATATCTGACTATATAGTTTTAATTTTTCTGTTGTATTATAGTTTTTCTGATGTATCTTGGAGGCATTGAAGAACTAAGATTTTATGAAAATATTTTTCTTGGTATTGTTTTTGGTGTCAATAATGAATTGTTACTCTGCTCATTGCAGACTATCCCAACAAAAGATAGAATTGAAGGCCTTCTTGCATTTAAGGAGAAGAGACCTCCTCGCTACAAGGGAGAATAAAAGAATCTGATGCCTTTAAAATACAGGGGGATAAAAGTACTTCTATGAGGACCATTAAGGTGCACTTTGCATCCGCACCTGGAATATCACAATCACCAAAGTAACAGCAAATCATACAGATATTACAACATTTTGAATGTGTCCATACTTGTACGAAGCCAAGATAGAAATGGGTGTCAGCTCATGCTCATTACAGTTTCTGATGGTTGATCTGTGTAATGCCAAAGTCACAGGTTCATGCAGCATTTTTAAGATTTCACATGTATGAAACATACCATTCCACGATTGAAAAAGCTCTGTAATTCTTTACATAGACAAAATGTATCTGTGATGTTAAGCATAAATCTGCTATATAATTTTATCAAAACAAAAGCAACTACTGAACACCAAAAATAAGAAATTGTACCAAATATGCATTTAAATGATTCTGTATATCAGTAAAAATTATATTTGAGTATTCTATCAGAATATCTATATTATTAATAAAGCTAGGGGAAATGAAAAGGATTATAATTTAGAAAATGCTGAGCTTTGTTTATGTTACTTACTCTATCCTAAGCAAAATGAAATTCACTTTAGCACTTAATGGTGTCCTTTTGATAAAGTTGCTGCCATTATATTCATTTAATTGTATTAAATGAAGACATATTCAAGGCCAGCCTTTAATTATACATTATTGTATGTTAAACCTGTCTTTGTCTTGCATTTTTCCAACATATCATCTGATCAGCACTGTAATGGAACTTTATTTCATTTGCCCCAGTTATTTTAAATTTTGATGATTGTATTGAAGATGGTTGTGTGGGGATATGACCAATGTGCTGTAATAGAACCTAGAATTATCTTAATCTCCAGAATATTCCTTTTGCAAGTTGTATGAATGTATATTTATATACAACAGGGAAAATGTTGAAAGGTTCTTTATTTTGTGTTGGCCTCAGAGCTCTTTTCATGCATTGCAAGAGAAATGCAGTAAGTTTCAAGGTAAGAAAACTTGTGATTCATACTGTGTATTTGCAGTGGATGCAGCATATACAGCAAATGTCTGGAAATAACCTCGTAGAAAGTATTTTTGTTAATTTGACTGTAAAATAAACATGGCTTAGCAGTCCAAGGCTGTCTTTTTATATGAAAACAAATTTATTTGTGTTGGGTTACCATTGGCTCATGAAACTTGTGCACACTTTGCTGTTTCTGCAACATTAGCTATGGTCACTGTCCATATCTATGATGATAAAGCAGCTCATCAACATGAAATGACAAGAACTCATTTAAATTCATATTTAGACATATCATTACATGTAAATTGATTATGACTGGTAGAGCTCACACTTTGTTGACTGGTAAACTTGCTGACTCAATCATTTCTTACACAATAATTTGCAAATAAAATATTGGTACTTGTTTTGATAGTTATATAAAGCCTAAAGGGTCATTTTCTCATGTTTCTGAAATGCTAACATGTCATTTTCATTTTTACTGACTACAAAATAATTATGTTAATAGGAAAAAATATTAAGCATTTGCTGATGGGTTTCAGTTGCTTAACTTTGATATACATTCTGGTTATTGAGCTGCCTCTGTTTCTACCAAGCACTGATTAAGTAGCTTCTGTGAATGTTTATTTAAAAACATCTAATAACTTTAAATACTGTGGCCTATGACTGTGTAGATTCATGCCTTTAACTAGTAGTTTTGATCTCAGGAAATAATTTTACTGTCACAGTGGTCTCTGCATTTCTTTTCTCAGGAGAAGATAGTGTCATATCATAGCAATTTGAGTTCCATCTTTGAAGTGAACAGTTTGAATAGTATTACAAAGTGAGTATCAGTAGAACAGTTTTTAAAGGTACTTTAGAGTGATGTTGAACTGGTTCTGGAGGAACAATATTTTAGCAAAAGATGTGTTAATCACTTACTATCTCATTTATTAAGTGACATGTTATGATGGCTGCAGTGCTCATAATTAATAGTAGTATTAGAACTCTGCTTCCATGAGAGGGTTATTTGTAAGAAAAATGCTCATATAAAAGGTTGACTTTTCTTTATGAAAGGTATGATCTGGCAAATCCTCCTTCAAGCACTTAGGCTCAACTCTCAGTTCCTGGTAAAGCCATGCTTTTCTCCATAATACCTCATGGATGAGTGAGCCCTGGTCTCCACTGGTTTTCTGAAAGGTTATCTCATGGTCCCTAGACATAAGCAGCCTTTTCTCCTGCTTCTGCTGAGCTCAAGTGGATAGTGAGTTCTACACTTCACTGAGTTGGATATAGAGAAGTTATATCACAGGTAGGTCTGTTACCCATTATTAGTTATCAGCTGATAACTTCTCAACATTTGTAAGTTCAATTTACTGAATTGCCTAGAAATTCTCAGTTTCATGCAGAAATTAATGTGTGACTTTATATAACACATATAATTTTAGGCTTTAATGTAGCAAACTGTTTATATTTTCAATATAAAGTAACTCACATTCAGTTTACTGAATTTATGTATACTAAATATCTGCATGGCTCTAGTCAGTTCAATGCTTTTGAGCAGCTCATCTGTAATGAAAAAAAGGTGTGTTTTATTTATTCTAAGATTATGTAATGATACAGTTAAGTGCTTTTGGAGATGTTTTCTATGGAACCTTTTTATGACATTTACAGTCATTGAAATTCTGTCAGTTTATGTTCAATTAGTCATAATCCTACATCAGCGTTCATGTCAATGCTTTTCTAGAACTGCTTTTAACCAGCTACATTTAGAATAGTAAACATCAGGATCATTCTCAATTGCTTCATATTTTACTCATTCATTGCTCTTTGATGCATTTAATCATAGTCACATTTGTTGAAGAGATCACCACAGGAGAGGGCAGAATATCATGCTACTTGGAATCTGGTTTTGGGAAACTTAGGGAGTAAAGTAAGGGGTTTTGGCACTAGTGTCACTTCACATACCAAACCCAACTCATAGCAAAGTGAAAAGAGTAATTGAAATCTTAATTTATTACTGCATAGTCTTTACTTACACCTTTTTCATTCAAGAAAATCCCTGAAAAGATGTCTGCTGAGATTAGAGAGGGGATTTATTTACAATTTTAAGAAATGTATTTTTAAAAAAATCGTTGTTCATTTGAGTGGTATGCATTGAGGAAGATGTGCTTTCATGTCTCATTTGTGGAATTTTAGCCTTGTTCTTTAACATAATGGCACTGCTGAAAAGCTGTAGGGCTTAATTTTCTACTGAGGCTGATACAGTCTGTGTACTCAAGGTGTGATAAAGTTCATGATGATGTAGTTAAGATGTTATTTTTCTGCACATTTCTAGAAAGAGAACTATCTCCAAAAATGAGAAAAAGAAAAATGGCAAGCAGATAAACCAAAAGAAGAGTTGTTTTCAGCTGAAGGTAATAAAATTTCTCTTGTCTTCTTTGTGGGATTAAAATGACTTTTTTTTCTATTTGTGTCCTTTTTTCCTGTTTTCTTTCCTCTAAGTCTCAGACATAAATGTGCAGGGAATTTAAAAAATTGTATGGGTTGTTTTCACTTTAAGAACATTGGTATTTTATAAGCAAAGTTAGTCAAGTTCAGAAAAATTTCCTGAAAGTTGTTTGAAAGATGTAATCAGAAATTACTGTGTTATCACTAAAGATTAGGTAATATGCCTTTTTTATGATATATTTAAATCATGCTCTGTTTCAACCTTGGAACACAGTTGAATATAAGTTTCTCTAGTTATGCAGAATGTGCTGTGTTTGCACAGTGTTCATTATGCTTTATAATATATGTGTGTGTATACTGGCATGTCATATGCATGCATGTGTATGTGTAGGTGCGTATGTAAGTGTGTACATGTAAATAAAATTATCCAGACTGTCAGGCAAGACCAAATCAATCCCTCAGGATGTGATACTACTATTCTGCTTCAGGAAGTTTTGAATTTGTTTATGCAAGACTACAATCAACAAAAAAGTGGATGCCACACAGCACGTACCATGACTGCTACAAGTGGGCATACTTACTGTGTGTTCTGTAGCACAGAAATTCTGCTGCAGAAGAACACAGTATGCACATGTGTTACCGTGTATCTGGTCGTGTACATATGGTAGTTCAAGGCTAGAATAAATGTAGCAGGAGTCAATGTGAGTTCTTAAGTTTCAACAAAGGTGTGGTATCCAGATAGCACATTCTTCCCAGTCCTATAGTATCATTTGCTCCTGCAGTTTGGAGAGGCCTGCAGCAATCATGAGCAGCTCATTAATCAGCCACTGTCACAGATTATAAGATCAGTGTCTACCCCCTTTAAATAAGTCTAGACTTAGATTTCATCTTCAGCTTTTATCTAGTAGATAATTCTTCCAAGGACACTCATTCACATGGGAAGAAATATGAAGTATGTTAAAAGAATTTATTACAGAGGGTGTGAACATTTTGTGTCAAAGCTAACTCCTATTTGCAATACTTGAGTTCAAAATAGTACATTAACCCTCTAAGGCATAGTCTGTACATGTATGTTTATAAACTCTTCAAAGTTCTGGCTAGTGAATATAATCCTTTGATTATAATTTCTGAAGCGTATGCTAATAAAGCTTTTGTAACATTAAAGAGCTGAGAATATGGTGAAGTTTTCTTGTTGCATAATATAACCACTTTCAGAAGAACATGGAAAGTTTGTTATTTTTGTGAGGAACTTACACATCAAATTGTTGCTTCTTTATTCTGGCAATTGCTAATTGATTTAACATTTTCCCTTAAGCATAAGGGACTTTGTGATATCATCTTTGGCTCAATTCTTTTTAGTATGTTAAAAATTCTGATGCCAGTTGTACAAGTTTTTTTAAAATGTGTCTCTTCCATGCAGCTTAGAAAGATAAAGTTAAAAAATATGATTGTGAGGATAGAGTTGTGAAGGTTGTGTTTTCACGACTTATAAATGTTAATAATACATCTGTAGGCTTGTGTGAAAAGAGTTTGACTCTGCATCTTTTGTATAATAAGTCTTTGCTGCTGGGACTGTTGTCCTCAAAGCTGAAGTATTTTAATAAATGCATGTGAGTATCCGCAGCTAGTGACCCCTCAGGTGAATGGTTCATGTTGGCCTGTAGTTATCATCTTTTGGCCACTCTGTCTAAGCAGAGGTGTAAGGAGAAGAGAGCCAGGGAGCATGCTTCTAAGAAGCAGTGGGTCTTGGAAGAGTGTATATGAAAGAGGTTTTGTAGGGTGGGTTCGGGCTGCATACTCAGTTCACAGTTAATTTCAACACAGTAATTTCTAGTATCTTCATGAGCAGCGCCACAAAGTAGATATTTCTGCATTGGTTAGTTGCAGCTCCTGAATTCTGTACCCAAAAGGCTAGCAGAGATTGTAACCTTCAAATATGATTCCTAGAGTGTCTGTATAACATATGAAAGGAGGCGGGAGCCACAAAAACAGCATAACAAGAAGGATTCTAAGTTACTAGTTCATAAATAACACATGGACATGGGTTTTTTCCACTTTGGGTGGAATGCAATTCCCATCTCCATTTTGGATTTTAGAAATCTCAGCTGATATCAGTCCTTTCTTGAAAAAGTGAAGATAATATGCTATCGTGCTTCCATCTGCATAACTGCTCAGTAGTTGAAGGACTCATGAAACACCAAAGGAACTCAGTTTCTGTTCTCTCCTTTCACTTAACTGACCTGAGCCAAAATTTCCTACAGTAGTGACCTGTTCACTGGATTCTTTGAAGTTATGCATGAAGAAATTTCTCTACTTTAATTATTTATTCTACGTTTAATTTATTGGGATGTAGAGAAAGTGACATCCACCTAATGGTTTATAGAGGTAAGGCCGGCCTTGCAGTTCCCTCATGCAGCAAGTACCACACTGGTTTTTTCATAGATGCTGTAGCAAGGATGGGAGACCTGCTTACTTTTCTGTTTTCCCCAGCACCTTCTTTGTACAGACTCCTGTCTGCTAAACATGAAGATCCTTGATGAGTCAGACTCAGATGTGGAAGGTTTAATTCATTAATCCCAAAAGGCCTTGGATACAGAACTTTCTAAGTGCAGTTGCCTAATATCATCTCTTCCTAATGCAAAATCTCAGCAGGAATTTTGAGAATCTGAATTTTGGACTAGGACACCTATGTGTCTGTATAGAGATGTCTTAGTTTTGTGATTTACTCTTTAGAATTCTTAGTTAAGCTTGAAAATACTTCCTCAGTGTAAGCAAGGGATATCAGAAATCACTTTTCAGACATTGGTACCGTATCATAGATCACATGATGGAACTGAGTTGCTCTTAACAGGTGTTAATACTTACAGATACTGACTACCCCTGTCTGTACTAGCTCTCCAAAGTAGAAAAGACAGACATCAGTGAGAGAGAAGGAAACACTGGCAAGTGAAAGGAGAAGCGATGTTGGAACAACAGTGGCATAGCTACAGTTGGCAGTGCTAGAATAGTTGTATGAAGCTGGTTATTCCAGCTCAGTAGCTTGATTCTGCCAACAGACACAAAGTAGCTGTATACAGGACAGAGCTTTTGATCAGACTCTATGTGTGTGTGTGTGTGTGTGTATAGGATATAAAATATACGTCCATGTGTCTGCTCTTCTTCCAGCACATAGTTTTAAGGTTATTCATAGAAGCTTTTCAAGCATGGATTCAATTTTTAAAATAGTTCACTCAAACCACATCCCCACAGGTATGTGTGTTGAGAGTTACAAAAACATTTTGCCCTATACATGTTTTTATATTTCGTATAATTACAGCATATTTATCTGAAGTATTTCGCAAGTATAGTTTTGTGTAATACTGGTAGGAGATTAAGTAATAGCTGCTTACTAGCACTATTGCACAAGAACATCAAATGTAATAATGATGTTCTGAGATTTGAAGTTCAAGCATGCTTTTGGCTGCTTTGCTCCTGTGACCTTTATGCTCTTCTGGTTAGTACAGCAGCCCTGTAACGATGCACATGTTTTCCTTTACACAAATGCCAGTAACCACTTGAGCAGGGCACTTGATTCCAGTGCTGATGGGCGGTGCCTATAATGGACAACGGTAGTGTATCCAAGCCAAGTTGGCTATCTTTGTGCTTTACAGTGCCAAAACTTCAAAGCTTCTTCCTTTTAGAACTCTAAAGCAATACAAGTTTGTGTTTCTTCATATCATCAAACTTAATTATTGGCAATAAGCAAATGCTGGCAGAAGCAGCACATCACATGGCTCCATTTCTACTTTAGAAAAGGTCAGCATATGGCATAAACACTTTGCTGTATTATGCAGCCTTGTACTCTGATCACATAACACATGCTTCAGAAAGCATTATGCAATGCTAGACTCACTGATTAATGACTGCTTGCACAAGAAGTTTTTCATTAGCCCGAATGCTAGCATCCTGGGAATGATTAACTTTGTGACATAACTCTCATCACATAAATATGAAAGATTCAAACATAGCCTCAAAATAATGTGTTTCAGAAATAACCAAACACTTTGCTGCTTAGTACTGTGTACAGTATTTGATTAACAACTACTTTAAACATTCAGAGTTGAATAGAAAAGTCTATTTGTGAGAATTGAAAACAAGATTTATTTCTAGGGTTTAAAGTTTTACCCAAGATGAATTTTTGCATACAGCAGCATCTCATTTGCAATGTTTTTCCTCTGCTTGTGTAAGTTCGAATTTCCTGAGAAAAATCTGTGCCAACTATTTTCAGTTCAGCCAGTGAGTTAAACAGAACAAGTCAAATCTAGCCCTTATTTAGACCAGCAACTGCACGTATGTAAAATGACTCAGTCCAGTGTGTTCAGTAGTACAGTACATACAGTTGTGTGCTTAAATCAGCATAGTGATAGCTCATTAAATTCACAATAATTGCTGATGTTCCTGCAGGCAGAGTAAGAAGGCAAAATGTGGTCCTGAATGAAGTGTCTTGCAAACTTACAGCCTGAGCATTGCTACACATTCATATTTAACATTTTCATATTCTAATGATTAATCATTCCATGTTCAAATTATGCAGATTCCTGTGTTAAAAAGCGTCATGACAGTACATCACTCATATTACCATCTTCAGGATGTACAGAAGAGGAAAAGCCTATAAAAAGAAATGTTCCTTACCATATTCCCTCACATATAAAGATTCATCCCTGAAGTAATTGCTACAAGCTATCTAAAAAATTGGTTTTGAAGTAATTGCTACAAGTTATCCATGTTTCAAGAGCGTTATTAAGGAGAAAGTCAGTGTGCCTGCTTGGAAATTCAACATCAGTGTTCACAAGGAAATATCTATATTAAACTCCCACTTACTAATTTGCCTTTAAATGTCAGACTAAAAAAAAAAGAGACATATGCTTTTTTATGATTCTCTCTCCTTTAAGTAATTCTGCTCATGAACTGCCACAATAAATAAAGCTACTTAAAGTCCTTGTAGTGGGGGAGATGGTTTTGGATGTCACCACATTAATGCATATGTGCCATGTCTTCAGAATTAATATTCATTGAGAAAAAGTACAGAAGGTAAACATTGACCTTCAGTATATTCACTTTGGTTTTTGCCTTTTCCTGCACTCCAACTCCTGCAAGCAGTAGCAAAGGCTAAAGGAAATGGCCTCTGACTAAGCATTAGCTACCAGCGTGCCCTCATTATAGCTGAGGGCTCTTATTCTCGCTTAGCCTACGTGCAGAGCCAGCTACTCTTTCAGCTGTGATGACGAAATGCCATGCATTTCTTCCTGGAATAGTACGCAGATAAGAGGCCACTTGTTATGCTGAGGTTTCAGATGAACTCCACTAAAGGTTTCAAAACACTCTGTCACAATTATATCAGGTTTCTTTAGCAACCAATTCATTTCAGACACTTTTAAGATAAAAAGGGAAGAGATGTTAGTTTATTTTCCCTTGTGGTTTCACTGTTTAAACTTTTAAAGGATTTGACTGGATAGTTTATACATGGCCCTGAATTTATTAATTTTAAAGAAAAATGGATCAAAATGGCTCTGTTTCTCTCTTGAAATTAACATTATTTGTAGTCCCCTATGTACACCTATAACTTCAGAGAAGAAACAAAAAGTCTTATGCCTCTGATATGCTGCTAGAACAGTCCTGCTGTGCAGACTCAGTTGCTGAGTGCCTTGAACTTATTCTGGGTCCAGCAAAAGCTGAGAGTTTTGAGAACCTTGCAGCACAAAAGGTTAATCCTTTATCCTGGAGTTGGGTTCAGATTCTAGGACATGTGTGCAGAGTATGAGCCCAGTTGGCCTAAGTGTTACTTAGCAGTGGTGGGAAAACCTGTTTGTGAGATCTTGCAGCCTTGGCACTCATTTAGGTGATTCCATGCACTAACAAAAGCAACTTCAGTGGAATCAAACAAATCACAAAATTGTCCCAACTGTAAAAGAAGGAGGAACCTTTGAAGTGTTTGTTTCAAACCAGGTAATACCTTTAGAACCAGCAATAACTGTATGCTATTGAAGAAAGGAGTAAATTGTCTGGAATAAGGAATGGATCCTATGCAGGTTAAATAGCTTTTTTGCTCACCCATAGACTCTAATGAAACATTTAGAATCTGAGGTATGCCCCATTTCCTCTGTATCTGAATAGCAGTTTAGATAGATGTAGTCAGTAGGAGGAAGAGTCTTATGATGATAAATTTTGAGTAAATCACAACCTAAATAAGTATTTAATATGGAAAAAAAACTAACCCAACCCAAAATGGCATCTCTCCTTTATCACTTCCCCTGCAATTCTCAACATTTCTTAGTATCTCATTAACTGGGAACTAAAGGCTCAATTCAATTTCCTTTTAAGACAACAAAATTTTCTTTTTCCATTTACATAATGGAATTTGGATCAGATCTTGCTTCTGTAATCTTATTCCTTTAATGCTTTCCAAATAAATGTGTAATTCCCAGTGAGATCACTAGGAAGCTTGGCTATTTGTAATCTGTTCTTTCTTTTTTTTTCTGCAACTGTTCTTCAGTAAAGAGGGTCCCCTTTGAAAATGTCCAAAGAACACTAAAGTTTTCAAAGACGCTGCTTGCCGTAATTACTTTTTTTTTCCTCTTTCTTGGAAAAGTTCCTTTCTTTAGTTAGTGACTACGAACTCAGAAAAAAATAAGAATGACTTCCCCTCACAAATAAAATATTTCTTAATTGTTTACTTGAAATAGATGATTCTTGCACATTACTTTGAAGAATTCCTGTCCCTGCCAAAGCAGGATATACCAACAAAGCATATGTTTCTCCATGATTTTTCTGCTCTCTTTTTGTCAAAATGTTGGTCTAAATACTGTGGCTACAGTGGTTACTAGCAGGCCTTTTAAATATTAGACAAATCATTTCACAAAAATTCTAATCCACCAAATATAAATATGAATAATGGATGTCTCCTTTTTTGAACTGTTTCTGTTGTGAATTTTTATTTTAAATACTTACAGTAAGACAAACCTGTTAAAAATGATACTTGTTAAATACTACTACTTCCAAAATGTCTTCATTTTGTAAATTTGTTTATTACTCATCCTATGTGTCATTTAAAGTATCTTGCAGTGTCTTATCTCATTTTCTATTTTAGAAGATTTAGTCTTATTCTCTGAAAAAGACATTGTTTTTTTAACGGAATATCATGGGGAAAAAAACCAAACCAAACTGCATTTCTTGAAAATGATACTAAAAAGATGAATGCTCTTCTGTGGTTCAAAACATTGAAATGTTTTAAACTGAAATTACTGCAATTGAAAATTTGTCATCTTTACTGAAATCACAGAACTAGGGAACACTATCCCACCAGCATACATACTAGTGAAACTGGTTTTCTCCTCCTTTTTAGCCTTTGCCACCTTCTGACCATTCTTTTATACAATCTCTGCTCCCACTTCCCCAGTATTCCCTGCTGAGGAGAGGGGATATGTGCCATCTAACCTTGGGTATGCACTGTTTGTGTCTGGAGCACTCACAGAAAGTGTGATGACCAAGTTGCAGGAGTTTTAATTCAGAAAGGAAGTGCAACAGGGACTTCAGCATGAGCCTTTTTTCTTTCATCAAACCACTTTTCATGGAAAACTAATGGATCCTCCTTTTCCACCTTTTTCAAGTCAGTTTACATTGTGTAAAGTTCAAAAGATACAAGGGTCAGGACTGACAGATAGCAATGGTACCATGTTATTTTCTAAGGCTATTGATGCATGGGTAGAGCATAGGAGATAGGGGCCAGGTTTTCTCTTGTTGAGCAGTAAGTCATCCAAGCTGTCAGAGGCACAAATGCTGAGGGTGGGGAAACTGCTGACAGGCTTCAGCCAGCGAGCAAGTGTCCAGGTCCTGAGCCATCTTGAACTGACATAGTGATTCATTGTAAGCAGGATCCAAACTAGCTGGATGCAGACAAGTTCGGATTTCTTTACACGCATTTGCAAATAAGGCTAACATGCTAATTGCAGAATAGCTCTAATGGGCATTACAAAAAAAAAAACGTCCCTACAAATTAGAATCTTTCCCACCTTAACTAAATCAAAATTAAAGAAATAAATGGGGAGAGTCTTTACTGTGCTGTAAATATCAGCAGCTTTATTCTAAGTCATAAAAGCCATAGCAATAGCACTTGCTACTCAGATATTCATGACTAGAATGTAAAAAGTTTATGCTGTTGATAACTGATAAATAGGTATATTGAACACTTACAGGGGTGTTGTGACCCTGCAGTATTGCTTGATGAAATAAATTATGTTTACAAGTAACATGTGACTTTCAATCCTGCTGTGAAAGATCTGAGAGTTTGGAGTAGGCTTTTTATGCCTATTATCTATTCTTCAGAGAATTATTTAATTCCTAGAAGCAGATGGTGATTTTTAAGCCCACTGCTATTTTGGTGTACTTTAAAAAAAGGAGGCCCTAAAAATAGACCTAGGTTACCATATCCAGCAAAAAAAAAAATACGTTGTCAGCTCTTTACTCTGCTGTGCTGAAAACAAATCTGTCAGCAATTTCTTTGGGTTAAAGTATCTGAGCACTGTGGGGGGAGCAATTTTTGTAGTTTCCTGGTGGGTTTTGGTTTGGTTGGTTGGTGGTTTTTTTAAAAGAAATCATTTAAAGTGGTTTTGTAACAGAGTACATCTAATGCTTTACATATCAAAAAATTACCATCTGTTGTTATAAAAGACACTCTACAAAATTGATGAAACCTATACTCCGGTTAATTTTGTGGATCAGCTGCATGAATTAGACTTTAAAGTCTGAATCAGTCTGAAATCAACATCTTCAGCTCTGCTGGAACAGACATTAAAAATCAGCCCATATTCTGTAATTGCCAAAATGAAAATTAGAGTGACAGTTATTCATGCAGAAAAAAAAAAAAAAAAACACTGATAATGCATTTGAGTCAAATAGGGTTCTTATGTTTACCTTATAATTTAATACATTTCTTGTATTAAAAGTGTGGTTTGACAAAGTTACTGAATGGGAAATGAATAAGACTTTTGGATTCCCTGTGCAGGTGATTGACATAACAAGGGACTGAGAGTACAGTATTTTCAGAAGTATTTTCAGTATTAAATGATTTTGGCATAACTCTTGGCATAAGGATGAAATATAAGGGTACAGGTAAAAGAATGAGGTATCTGTTTTCTCTATATCACATGAATGTATTCTAAAAGGATGAATGCAGAAAACCAAAACCAGCTCTCTAAGGTAGGTATTTCATTTTAGTGGTCTCAGTACAAAATATTTTGGCTGTCAGCATTTGTTTCTGAGGTACAGCTCCTTAGAGCCAAATTCTGTGAAATACTAAGAATTCTTACTATCTTTTGGAGATTGGCAATATCAAGAATTCCCCAGATCAATACTTTATCTTACTAATTCGGTGCTGTGAATGCTCACTGTCTATCTGGAGGTGTTTGGATCGATGTAATTGTGCATCATCCCTGCTGACAGTAGCAACTCCTTTCCATTGACTCCTGAGGAGGCCCCATAGTTTGGTCCTCATTCACACATAAGTTACATGCTTACAGCAAGCAGTGTGGCACTTCTTGTCTGAGTTCAGCATATGCTCTGTAGCAGACTTTTCTTCGAGGCCCCTGAACTTCAGCTGCAGTGTTTCAGTTGGAAAAGCTCTCTCTGTAGATATATTATCGGTAATGTTGGCAGCCATGGCACTGCAATGTGGAATCCATTTGAAACCAAATTGACTGAAGTACCTGGAGAGAAGCTCTAGAGCATGCAGGCTGTCATGTAAAGGAAAGGTGGGAGAAGAGTCTCTGATACACTCAGAGCACTCTGTTGTAGTGCACTGAGGAGTACACTCCTGTGTAGGTGCTGTGCTGAAGACCCTGAACTCTGCCTTGACCTATGGCTTCAGCTTTCAGATCCATCTCACACTGCCCAGCACTGAGTGTACAGTGCAGTATCAGATCCTACCCAGAGAAGCCTGATGCTGCTTGCTACAAGGACAGGTAAATTGTACATGCATGACATCAGCAAAGTGTGCTAGGGTGATGGAAGTGCTGTAGACTACAGATCATTTCAAGGAATCGTCATATCTGGTAAGGTGTGTATATATATAAATACTCTGGTGTCAGTTTGTTGCTCTGTGTTTCAGATTTATAACTGTGCAGTAATTGGTACCACACACATCTGTGTATTTGCTTATGTTGTGGAATCACACTGTGGCCTGACCTGGATCTGGCTCTGCGCAGAACCCTAGGACTGAGTGGGACAGATTGTGAGTTAGGGGGGAAAACAGAAACCACACAGAAACAGTCTAATTTCTTTTTAGAGCTGTGAACTAGTACAATTTTGTCCTAAGAAAGCCCTTCTCTGCCTTTTAATCTTGCACAGGCTTGACACTTTTTGACCACAATTATCATTGTCTCAGTATTATTTACTAAGGCTGATCCTAAACCTTCTTATCATCTTCCTTACCTCCAAACACTGATATTTCTGTTGCCTTTCCCTGCAGTAACAAATTAATTTCTTTCTCACACCAACTCTTTGGTGAATATTAAAAACCTACCTTTCCTACACAGATTTGCTATCCCACAATCCTGAGATGAGAGAATCCGTGGGATGATGGAAAGTGTGAAAAAATGCCTGGCATGTGATTAAAAACGACAGGCATGTGATTAACTGTGATGCTTGTGCTGAGGCAACAAGCAGACTGGTGCTTAAGGGTTAACTTCCCTAGGCACGACCACATGGTCTGTGGTGATTTTGAGATAAACTTTTGGTTAGGCAGTCAGCCACTGTCTTTGCTGAAATTAAAGAAAAGAGGAAGATGAAGTGTGAAACTGCTTTTCATGCGAATATTGTCATTCAGATCACCTTAACCTGATGATGATCTTAGAAGGAAAGAAGTCACTAAACAAACAAACTATTATGTTCTTGGCAGTACGATTTGCTTTGCAAACATGAACATTTGGCAAGTTTCTACATTTTCTCTTCAAGCTGATTTGAAAGCTGACGAAAAGAATCAAAATCAAAGTTGAGGCTATTGTGTTGCCCTGGCCTAGCTGAAGTCAACAAGATTTACATGTCTTAGCAGTAGAGAAGCAAGAGATCTACCTCCCTAAAAAGAGGCACAAATATTGGGTTTTAAGATTTACAAAGGGGTCTTCATTTCAAGGGAAGAGGAAATGAGCAGAAATTAAACTACACAGACCTTATTGTACCTAGTATTTTTTTTGTAAAAGGATGTAGACTGATGATAGGTATGTTGTTTTGTGTGTTTATCTGTGTATCTATATAAGCACAAGGATATATAAGTACTTTTCAACAGCTCCAAGTCTCCACTATCTGTCAGTATCTCCAGGTGCACGTAAGTCAACTGAATCCTACAGCCTTAATTGCATAACAGAGACATATTACAAAATATTACCACACCAAGATCGTTTACATTATTTCATAACAAAAAGAAATACTATTACAGAACATTTTTACCCTTAAGGGAAAACTACTAATTATTTAAAACATTGTCTGTATGTGTGTTTGTATTTGTTGTGTGGGGCTATATGAACCTTATTATGGAAAAACATAGGGGTGGATTAAAGCAGGATCCATGGGATACAACCCCAAGGTCAGAGGAGTTTCAACAGACAAGAATGTCAGAAGCCACGTAGGAAGTACCAGCACGGTTGATTATAAATGAGCTTATTGGGCTGATGTTGACCACTTAAGTCAAGGGGAAAGCAGCTCTTTCGGAGGGAAAGCAGTGTGAAAGATTATCATAGGCGTAGTCAGAGGACTTTGGTGAAGAGCACATATTTGGGTCTCCAAGTGGAATCCAGACACTGGTGTTGAACATGCATTCTCTAGATTGCAAGTGGATTACTGGCTTGTGATACAAATTAATTCAGTTACCTGTCCCCTCTGTTCAAATCCTGTACGGCAATAGTACAATTACTTGGCTACTATGCCTTTCCTTGTTGGCAGTTTTTTCAGTGTATAGAATTTTGGTGGGGTTTTTTTTCATGACTGGTGAGAAGAAGACTCTGTGTTCTCCTGCTCATGATTGCTTCCATACTTCATTTAGTGGCCAAAATGGAGAACTCATCACCCTCAGGTGGGTGTCCTACCCATCTAGGCTCATTTTTTAACATGTGTGTTCATCATGTCCCATACCCACACCAGTGATTTCCTGGTCACTAGTGCAGCTTCAGTGGTTTTGAAAATTCGGCCCTCTAGGCTGAGGCACAACTCAGGAGGCTTTCCTGTGAAATGAAGACCTATAGCACTTCAGGAAAAGAGGCAGTGACTTATGATTATCTGATATCCAGGGTAAAAAGCATATTACTTGCAGCTGTGCTGAAAAAGGAAGTGAAGAAAGTGTTGAGTATTGTTTTTTTACATCAGCCTGACCCAATGAGTGGAGTAGATGTGCACTGACATCTGTCGGACTCAACCTCTTCAAGGGTTGATAGGAGGAACACCTGGCTTCTATGTTTTAAGATAAGGGCTTGGGCATGAATGAGGTGTCTAATCAGCTTGATTGAGACAGTTTTAAGTTATTCTGCAGTGCAGAATCCAGCACAATCCTGTAAGGCTTCAGGTGCTTTCATGGACAAGACTAGGGCTGAGCATTTTGGGGTTTTTAGTTCTGAGGATTGTAACATGGATACATAGTTCTTTTGTTGTCTCTGAGAGTCAGAATTTGCTCGAACAAATGGGATTTGCAAAATACTGGGTTTTATACAAACTTAGGCCTAATTCTTTTATAGAATAAGGCTTATTTCTCAATTTCCTGGTTCCCCAGAGAAGTGGTCACATCATCAAGCCTATCTGAGTTCAGAAAGTTTTTGGACAATGCTTTCAGGCACATGGTGTGATTTATTCTTGGGTTGTCCTACACAGGGCTAGGAGTTGGAATCAATGATCCTGATGGGTCCCTTCCAACTCAGCATATTTTGTGATTCTGTGATCCTAATGGGAGGAAATATAATACAAAAGACTATCTGCAAAGTGCAAAGAACTCTGCTAGAAGACGACAGTGATGGCTGGTATATCAGTGGGAGATGTAGCACATTGTGGCAATGGGCCCTCAAGATTTTTAAGTTGAAACATGCATCTGGTCTGGACAATATATTTTTAAGTGCCTTTTAGGGCTTTTTATTCTTCTCTCCAGAATTCTACATTAATACAGTGAGACTAAAAAATAAACCCCAAAAAACCAAACCAAGAAACAAGTGATACTTGGGATATTCTATCCCTGTCTCCTTGAGATCCCTTCATCATTTTTGGGACCCTCTATCCCTTTCATGGAACACCAGCACAAGGGAGTGTTCTCAGAGGGCAAAACAGGCTCTGGACGACAGCCAAGAGGACACTGTCTGCAATCACCTTTTCTTTAAGGTGATTTACTTAAGGTGATTTCCTTAAGGTGCCTTCACCTTAAGGCAGTGGTTCCACTGCCTTAAATTCTCACCTGCTGAGCTGGAACGGGGGAGTTAGCTTGATGGAATGGAAACTTTACTGTTAGTCAGAGGAATTCCCCTCACAGGTCAGGAAGTCCCTTCTTGGTCAAGTGTCATAAGGCAACTTGGGAGCAAATGTGTGCTCTGCTGCTGTCTTTCTCCTCCAGCTGAATTGTCTGTTGAGAGAGGGGTCTTTATGATGTGTAGATTTGGCCTAGAGCTTAAGGAGTGACACTAGCAGTCAGGATACAAATGATGTTTCTGTTTGCTGTTCCACTGCATATGTAAAAAAAGAGTAATACTTCACCCCAGGATATCAGGACTTAATTCCTCTTATGCCATCTTAAGGCTTTCTAATTCAAAGAAAAGTAGTAAGTACTGCTTTAGCAGGGCTGTGCTGGGAAATAGTTTGTGCTTGTCCTCATTTACCTGTTTCCACATAACACAGGCTTCTTGTGAAACACAACAGATGTTATTATAGAAGTGCACAACTAAAAGTTCTGCATGATTTGTGGCAGCTAGCATCATCCGAATATTTCCCACACCTCTGATCTATATCTTAAAACAATTGCTACCTTGTGGGTCTCCATATACCCTTCTCCCAAAGCTCCTTCCAGGTGCCCACACATCTCAGCCAGCTGCAAGACAATATTTGACTGGCTGTCCATTCAGAAGTCAGGGGGCTTCCATCTGTCTGACCACGTGGGACATATTTTCACTTGGTAGAGGTGGATCAAAGTTATAACTTGACGTACCATGTCTGACCTGTTTGTTGTTCAAGCCTGGTCTATCACATCTTTCTTTCTTCGCCTACCCTAAACACAAGCATACCCCTGCAGATAGAAGAAAAAACTCCAGGATTGGTCAAGCTACCCAGAGCTCCTAACAGAGAAGTCTTTATAAAGAACTTGCAATTGCAACTGCAGCTGGTAGTCAAGTGGACTTAATTTGTGAGTGATTGAAGGGAGCTAGAGATGCAGCAGCTGAGAGGGGGTCTTGCTTACATAGAAGATATGATGTGCCAGCACATACCCACTTCATTACCATTCCTCTGAGTAGGCTTACCTTACAGTATTCTTTGAACTGACTTGCAGGGCTGCACTTGTCAAATGTTTCAATAATCAAATAGATGACACCTTTTCATACAATTTTTTATATTATCAGAATTTTCATCCCTGAAAATGAGAATATAATGGGTGTGTGTATTAAAAAATGTCACATAATATACCAGCTGTCTGTGGGGCAATGCATATACATTTCTGTCTATTTAATAGCTGTAAAGTTGGAATTCACACAAACTGTTGCCGTTCTTTTGTTATCCAAGTCCTTTTATATTGGAATTACAATGAACTCACAGCTAAAGTTTACTCCCCAGGTTATAAAAAGCGTGCTAATAGTTCTTGTGCCAGTTTGTAGTGGTATGTTACTAGGCTTCTATAACTGTCTTAGGGTAGCACAGCAAAAAATAGATTCATCTGTGCTTATATGCTAAGCAAACACTGTTTCACAAAAAAATTTTATTAAACTATAGATGGGTTCTCTGTTGTTATTGTTCCTCAGTTGCAGCCTCTCTACGCAATTCACCAATGCCACAAGCAGCTCTAGGCTGTGTGGCATTGCTTAAGCTGCTAGCAGTATTCTGAATAAGAGTATCCTGTGCAGTGCACTTGGGTACTTGGATACATGGGTCTCATTTATATCTCTTCCTCTTAGATAAAGGGTCTGTTTAAACAGTATAAATGCTGTGTGGTACATAGTGTTTGATAGTTTTAGCAGATATGAGTGGCTTTAATATCTGGAATGGCTCAATTAACATTAAAAATTAAATATACCTTAATTTTAGCACTAAAATTTTCAAAAGAATGGGCACAAGCATTCTTCGGGTGAGCATTAACTGAATGTGTACTGAGGTGATGATTACAAAAAGGAGTGATATGTAATTCTGTGAAATACATGTGCAAAACCTACCACACTTCTATATGTTTAGAATGTCTCTATTACATATAGACATTAATATGTAATAATGTAGACACATGTATATCTGTGTGCTTATCATACCCTCATGTGTGGAGCATACTATAAATTTTTTTTTAGGAAAGAAAACAGCCTTTGTATCAGACTTTTCAACTATCTCATTAGGACTAGGAAGTGAATTTGGACATCATGTGTGACATGTCTAGTGTAATTGCTGAGCCCAACATCTTCCTTCAACACCAAGACTGGCAATACCAGAGTCATTCTAGCTTTGAAGAGCAGCTCTGCCAGTGTGGCACAGCCCTGCCTCTGGGGCTGGAAGAACAGTTTAATTCCCATCATTATCCTTTTGGGCTTGTCTGCTTGAGAAGGCTGCCCAGCAGTGATGGTTTTTGGTCAGGAACTGATTTACCTAATTTGGCTGGATTGGAACAGCAGAGACCTTGTGTGTGTGAGGAGTTACTAAGTTCCAGCTATCGGGCTTCACTCAGACTGACATTTCTCAGGGCTAGGGTGTCTGCCTTCTGACTTGGGCCAGCCATTTAGCATTTGTAATTGTGATGTCAGCTCATTTTTACTCAAATTACAGCCTCAGCAAAACTCCAGTGCATAATCTGGAAGCTGGACTGTCATTTTCACAGAAAGCATCTTTTTGTCCATGGTAAATATGGAATACAAAATTTCTGAGTTGTTGTCAGTTTCCTTTTTCAGTCATCATTGCTTCTTTGCACTCATGCAGTCTCACAATGAATAAAATGATACTCCTGTTCTTTATTCTCCTGCTCAGAAGGAAGGAAGATCAGGAAGTTGGGAAGAACTGGTAAAGAACACAGGGAAAAATCTCTACCTTTGGCTTGAATCAGTGGCATAACTGTCTGGTTAGAATTTGTAGATCCTTGCCTGTCCCTAAAAATAGAACCTGGGTGTAGTGGTGGTGGTACTTTCTGAAAGTAAAGTCTGTACTTCCTAAAAATAAAGTTAATTTATCAGTGTAAGCACTATGGAGTACCAGCATGTAATCTTCTCCATCTCCACTGGAATTCAGAACTCCTTGTCATTGGTCAGGATGAAGTTGTGAAACCCAAGTGTATATTTTTAGCAGATTTCAGTAAAATAGATTCTTATAAAACTGAATTTTGCCCTGTCTCACAGGGCATTTTGTCTTTGTCCTCTAATGTTTTTTGAAAGACAGAATGAAGGAAATAAACTAGTTTGGTTATTTGTGACACTATTGAAAGACAGAAGTTGAATGGAAATCCAAATATACTGAAATAGTATTACTTGTACATGCACAATATTTTGGCTTGTATTCGTGATTCAAAATGTTTCCTTCTCTGAAAAGCCTAACACTTAAAAATTTGTGTTATGCAAAAACTTATGTATGATTTGACTTTATGTGACTTGACAAACTGTGAAAATAAAATTAACCACCCACTTGGTAGGACTAGAACTTTCTTCTGCTTTGTTTAATTCTCCAGAATTAAAAAGCATCTTTACATCTGAAAGATAATTTATATGACTTCTGACAGGACAGAATGGGTAGAGTTAAGATTAGAGGATAGGTCTTAGATTTGTGTCACCTTATTTCTTTCAGCTCCTCCTTGTGTCTTTCTCAACCATAGTATTGTTCTTATCAGTCAAGCTGGATTTATCTATGATGATGCACTTAAGTTCCATTAATAGAAGGATTTATTTTTTGTTTGTTGTAGCTGAAAAGATTATATAACTTCTGGACCTGATCTATGTGGCACAGTGTATCATAAATGACCAATGCAAAACTGTGTTGCAGTGCTAGAAGTTTCTGATACCTGTGACAACTTGCTTAAAACATGTTAAAGCAGTCAGCAGTGCAAACTGGCCTTCATCTGGTTCTCCAGAATGGAATATTTTGCAGTGGTTTTATTACTGAAATATGGTTCATCAGGGTTTTACTGATAGATCTTTAGCAAGACGCTGTCTTGGTGTTGCTGCTGCCTAGCATGGTGTACTGGCCCTGGCTCAACCTCACCTTGCAGTGACCCAAAGTGTCTTGAAGTGGAAGACAGAGTCATGCAGCAGCTGACACTGTGTGATACCTGGGACTCTTTTCTGAAACTAAACCTAGGCTAGTTTTCAGTTTTGAAGGACATTTTGCTCTAGCACCAGAAGCATCTTGGAAACAGGAGTCCATATAGTTGTTCTTTGCCTTCCTAGTGTTAAGTGAGATTAATTTGAAGGCAGGGGAACTGCTGATTCTGCCTTAGGCTGTCTACCAGAGCAGACAGAACTGGTTCCTGAGTGCTGTCTGTCTGTGGCTGAGGCAGTAGTGCAGGCAGATTTTTGGGTTACTAGTGTGCTGGAAACTGGTACTTCAAAGCTGATGTACTGGCAACAGTTTAAAACTGAAGTCTGGTCATCCATGAGCTCTCTGAAATCAGGGTTGCTTTGATTGCTCTTGTGACAGAGAGCAAGATATTTTTTTTTATTGCCAACTCTGTAGTTCAAAAAAAGATCAATATTTTCTTCAAATAGAAACTCTTAATTTACCACAACACAGAAAATGGTATTTTTCTAAAGATATCTTACAAAGCAAATCAGCTGTGGCTTGTGGCCTTGAAGTCTAGGCTTTTATTTCCTCTAAATATACTCTGTTCTGTTTTCTATGTGTCTGTCATGTTGAATAAGTAACAGGCAGTGGGCACAGAACCATGATTTGTGTCCCATGTATCATGTAAAACAAACCAGGCAGCTCTTTCTGTTGTGAGGCTAGGATGCTTTTTCTGCAGTCACAGGACTGGAATGGAGATGCTGGAATCCTGAAACAGAGATGCAACAAGATGTGATAAGAGTTTTCTTCTTGCATATAATATGTACTATTCTAGTGCCTGTTCAATATTCTCTGTAAAGCAGCCTCACCTTTTAAAAATGCTTGTTGCCCTGCCTCAGGTTCCTCCTGAGCCATCCTGCAGTCTCCCTTCTCCATTCCCTTCTTTGCTGTCCTTTACCACTGTAGCATTCTCTCCCATCAAGTCCAGGGTGCTCCTGGTCTGCCTGTCCTGGCACGACAGCTCTTCTCAGCATTGGCACCGACACTGGCATGCTCAGATCTGCCACCTGCCCTTTCTCTGAGCGGTGCCACAGGCTTGGCATTGAGTGCTCCCCTCAGCAAGTTTGCCAGTTTGACACCAAGCTGTGTGATGCAGTCACATGGAAGGGAAGGAATGTCATCCATAGGGACCTGGACATGCTTCAGAGCTGGAGCTGCCTGAACCTCATGAAGCTGAACAAAGCAAAGTGCAAGGTCCTATGCCTGGGTTGTCCTAGACACATCTACAGGTTGAACAAAGTGATTGAGAGCAGGAGGAGAAGGACTTGGGGGTGTTGATTGATGAAGCCAACTACATCCTGGACTGTGTCAAAAGACCAGCATCTCAAGGGAGGTGATTCTTCCCCTCTATTCTGCTCTGGAGAGACCCCACCTGTGCAGTTCTGGTGCCACCAAGATAAGGACATGGAACTGCTGGAGCAAGTCTAGGGGAGGCCACAAAGTTGATAATGGCACCTTCCCTATGAAGACAGGCTGAGGACACTGGGGCTGTTCACCTTGGACAAGAGAAGGTTGCATGGAGACCTCACAGCAACATTCCAGTATCTGAAGGGGGCCTACTGAAGAAAGCCAAAGAGGGATCCTTCTTCAGGAACTGTGGTGACAGGACAAGGGGGAGTGGCTTCTAACTGAAAGAGAGTGGGTTTAGATTAGATGTTAGGAAGAAATTCTTTACTGTGAGAGTGGTTGTCCAGAGAAGCTGTGGATGCCCCATTCCTGGAAGTGTTCACAGCTAGGTTGGACAAGACTCTGAGCAAGCTGGTCTAGTAAGAGGCAATCCTGCTCATATCAGAGAGGATGGAACAAGATGTTCTTTAAGGTCCCTTCCAACCCAAGCCGTTCTGTGATTCTATGACATTCAGATGCTCATAGGAGCCAATGGCTAATCAATGGCATGCTCCACCTGTGTGCTATGTATCTGTGTACTGTGTCTGGGAGACAGAGAGAACAGGATCCTGTGAGTGAGTTAGCTGTCTCGTACAATTTTCTAGCCTGACATCTTCTCAACAGAAATAGATTGAATAATTCACCAAAGTAATGCTACTACTGCAATTTAAAATGATTATTTGTAAAAGCTCTCTTAGATTGTTTTGGATCATAGTTATGAGAATACATTAGAAGGTTCATTTCATGCTACACCTTCCTTAATTCAGGGCTTATTTTATCTAAATGTTGTGGCCTATCTGTTCAAAAGCATGATTTGGCAGGTCTCAAAGTTGGTGTGCCAAACCTTTCCAAATCTGCAATGGAACAGCTACTGCTTTATGGGCCGATTAGGGATACCTCGCTCATGGGACAGATAATGGTTATTGAATCCCTGAACAGTGACCCATGTGCTTATGTCCCACCTCTACCATTCATGTTGTCATCTGCTGGTTCTGGCAGATAAGAAAATAACCTGCTCTTTTGCAAGAAAAATGCATTTTGTGCATGTTTAAAGAAATCAAGTCTTGTGAAGCCATCTGCCAACAACAGATTGAATGTAATGTTTTAGAGGAAATCCTGTGAGATTTTTTAAAAAGATTAAATTCTTTTTAGCTTACATTAAAATTACCTAGCTGTTGAAATTAAGAAGTACAGTTGATTATTTCCTTTCTAGCTTGTCCTTGCTAAGCACCTAGAGGGTAGAATTTCAGTGAGAGTTAACTGGATCCCTTTCAAAAGGCAGCTGTTGATCTTTCCCTCTTTAGGTTTCTTTTGCCTGAGAAGTGAATGCCACTTCTCAGATGTTTTCTGTTTAGATTCTTAAATACTGTGATAAATGTTAGGGTCTGTTAAGTTTCAACTTTCTATTTTTATCCATTAGTAAACACTATACCAGATGTGGGTGTGAAGGACCCAGAGAAGCTGAGGGAGTTCTGCTTTTATTCAACAATTTTAGCTTTCATAACTGAGTATTTCAGCTCATTTTGTAGGGTTGTGTGTGTGCTGTTTTGGGGTTTTTTAAGAGTTGAGAAAAACAGGCTTACGCAACTTAGTTTGCATAAGTGCAGTGAGTCATTCATATTTTATTTTTGCGTGCTTCTGTGTGTGTGTTGTATCGCTTTATATAATCTGTCTTTGAGAAAGTACTACTGTGAATAAGTACTACTAAGAATATATTTCTCCTATAAAATAAAAAAAGAAACATACCTGTTAGGAAGGTAGCTGCTTCTTGGTGATGTCTCCTCATAGATACATTTCTCCAGGAGGGCACTTTGGTGATTACTAAGGCTGTGGTTCTCCAGTGGCAAAGTTTATGATGTGTAAAGAGAAGGCCAGGTAGCTCTATGCTTCCCTTTTTGTGAGCAGACCTGAGAGTAACTCCACATGATAATGGTGGCTTTACATGTATGTATGTATATGTGTGTATATATATACACCCATATACATATATATATACATATATATATATATATATATATATATATACACATCTATATCTATCTATCTATCTATCTATCTATCTATGAGATTCAAGTGTGTATTCTTTCAGCAGCTATAGCTTCGGCTTCCTACCATCCAGGGAAGTGAAGCTTCCAGAGCAGTGTACCTCTGTGCATTGCTGAAATAAATTTGAGGCTTAAATCCTTCACATAGCTATCAGACAGGTATCCTTCATCAGGCTTGCCTACAAAGAAGCTGGAAGGCTTCATATTTTTTGACACTGCTTCTCTGCTCTTTATGATCAAGTGTACCATGAACATCTGGCTGCACAGGGTCTGTTGTTTGAAAGTATTAAGTGTCAGTACTCTTAAGTGCTAGAATTGCTGTTTTATTTTATTTTGTGGTTATATGTTTCAGTTGTGTTTTTCTTTGATGTCTGATGGATGATGCTGTGACTGAGGCATGAAGCTCACTGTTAGTTTTCCCAGAAAGGAGGAATGTGGTTTATGGTGCAGAGGTGGGTACATAGGTCTTCTTGCCCCATGGCTCTTCTTAGCCTTGCCAAATTTCTCCCCCCAGCTCTCTGCTGTACCATCATGTTTCCTGATCTGATGTGCATCCTCTCCATCCATGCTAAAAATCCCTTCTGGCATTGAAAGTTCTCCACAACAGCTTCAGGCTGATTACTTTCATGCACACTCAGAAATCCCTCCACTCTGCCCTGTGTTTTACCAAATCAGATTGAGGACTTATTTCTTTCTATAACCCAATTCTTATTTCCATTAACACACATCACAGTTTTTATTTTATTTCAGTGCTATCCTACATTTGATGCAAGTAGCATTGTTCATTCTCAATGGCAACATTTTAAATTACTCCAGTAATCACTAAAACAGAGAAACTGTGTGTGCTGTCCAATGCAGAGATATTTGCAGCTGCAAAATTAGGCAGTTGCAAAATAAGTATTCTTCTACTACCTAGCTGGCAGATAGGAAGTATCTGGGGTCTGCAGAAGTGCCATGAAACATGCGGCTACTCTTTTGAATTGTCTATGGTAGTATACTTAAATGAGCATTATACACGAGAATAAAAATTTAATTAGGATCATAGAATGGTTAGAGTTTGAAGGGATGATAAGATCATCTGGTTCCAGTTCTCTCTTCCATGGGCAGGAACCCCCCTCCACTAGACTAGGTTGCTCAGAGCCCAATCCAGCCTGATCTTGAACATTTCTAGGGATGGATAACCCACAACTTCTCTGGGTAACCTGTTCCAGTGCCTTACCACTTTCACAGTAAAGAATTTTTTCCTAATATCTAATCTCAGCCTACCCTCCTTCACCTTAAGGCCATCATTCCCTGTGGTCCTTTTCCTAAATGTCTTTGTGAAAAGTCCCTCTCCAGCCTTCCTGTAGGTCCCCTTTAGGTACTTGAAGGCTGCTCTAAGGTCTTCCCAGACTGTTCTCTTCTCTGTGGTAAGAGAGGTGCTCCAGACCTCTGTACAAATTAGTGGCTCTTGTCTAGGTCTATTCATGTCTTTTTTCTGTTGGGGACCCAAGAGCTGGGTGCAGAATTCCAGGTGGGGTCTCACCAGAGTAAAGCAGAGGGGCAGAATCCCTTCCCTTGTCCTTCTGGCCACGCTGCTTTGGATGCAGCCCAGGATGCAGATGGTTTTCTGGCCTGTGAGTGCACATTGTTGAATCACATTGAGCTTTTCATCCATGAACACCCCCAAGCTTTTCTTTCAAGGTCTAGTCTCAGTCCACCATCATTAAGAAATTGGTTTCATGTAAGGAATTGTAGTACCTGTCTAGCTTCAAAAATATGAGCAGATTTCATCAATATCCTTACATGTGCAAAATCAGCCATACACTTATATTCCTTGTTTGATTGATGTTCAGAAGAACAGCAAAACTGGTTTGGTCTTTAATCCAATTAACATGCCCAAAGACAAAAATACTGGATAGGAGTCATATAGATATAACTGTTTCCTTCAACAGCTCTTGAAAATAAGTAATCTACTTCATTCAGCAGATAATAATTGGTATGATATCTGGAAATAAGAAGGAACTCTGAACTTGTGGAACCTTCTACAAATTAGAAAAAAATCCTACTCTCACATACAAAAGCTATAATTGAAAGTAACTGCATAAATACCCTTTTGCACACAGTTGTGGACAATCTCTACATGAGCATAGTAGTTTTTCTCAGCACTGCTTGATTGTTTCAAATAACCCCATGTATGAGCAGACAAATAACCAAATTGCCTGTGCCTTTGTATTAAACTGACCTCAAATATTAGATGTCAGAAATAGGGGGCTCTTAAAAATAAATTACATCTATTTTTTTAACATTTATTCCTTTGTTTCTCATCAGTCCTTTGTCCCTAATGGGTGTTATCCTTGTGCACTTTTTTATACCCATGCTGCATTAAGTCAGTTACAGAGTCACAGAATGGGTCAGGTTGGAAGGGACCACAGTGGGTCATCTGGTCCAACCCCTCTGCTCAAGCAGGGCCATCCTAGAGCACATGGCACAGTATTGTGTCCAGATAGTTCTTGAATAACTTCAGTGAGGAAGACTCCACACCCTCTCTGGGAAAACTATACCAGTGATTAGTCACCTGCACAGGAAAGAAGTTCTTCCCCAGGTTCAGGTGGAGCTTCCCATGCATCAGTTTCTTCCCCTTGTTCTGTTGCTAGGCACCACTGAGAAGAGCCTGGATCCATCCTCTGACACCTTTCCTTCAGACACTGACAGACATTGATCAGGTCCCATCTCAGTTGTCTCTTCTCAAGGCTGAGCAGGCCCAGCTCCCTCAGTCTTTCCTCAAAAGAGAGATGCTCCAGTCTCTTCATCATCTCTTCATAACCATACACTGGACCCACTCCAGGAGCTCCATGTCTGTCTTGTACTGAGGAGCCCAGAACTGGACACAGCACTCCAGATGTGCCTCACCAAGCCACAGTAGAGCATCAGTATCATCTCCCTCAACCTGCAGGCAATGCTCTTCCTAATGCACCCCAGGATCCCATTGGCCTTCTTGGCCCCCAGGACAAACTGCTGGCTCATGGACAGCTTGTTGTACACCAGGACTCCCCCTCCTTCTGCACAGAGATGCTTTCTAGCAGCTCAGCCCCAGCCTCTGCTGGTGCCTGGGGCTGTTCCTCCCCAGGTGCAGGGCCCTGCATTTACCTTTGTTGAATTTCAGAAGTTTCTTCTCTGCCCATTCCTCCAGCCTCGAGGTCCTTCTGAAGGGCTGCACATCCCTCTGGGGTATCAGCCACTGCTCCCAGCTCTGCGTCATCAGTGAACTTGCTGAGGAGGCCTCTGCCCTTTCATCCAAGTCATTGACAACTGAACAATACTGGGCCCAGCATGGAACCTTGGAGGACACCACTAGTGCCAGGCCTTCAGCTAGACCTTGTGCCACTGATTACAACCCTCTGAGATATGCCATTCAGCCATTTCTCAATATATATTGTCCATAGAAGTCAATAATCTAAGCCAGCCATCTCAATGTACCACATACAGCATCAGGAATTTAAAAAGTCTTGCCAGAAGGTGAATGTCCACTTGCATTAAAGGGTGGTCCTGTGAATTCTTTGTAGATTGCACTTGTGTGCACTCTAGACACAAAGATATGAGACTAGAGAATTGGGGTGGGCTGAGCACACAAGATCATATGTTCTATTCAGGGAAATATACCCTCTTTCTTATAAGTCATTGAAGCTTGAGTTGAAATTAAACATTTGCTTCCTGCTAATACCATTTTGCAGATTTTTTCATATACTTTAGTGAAGAATCAAATATTTTACTACTTACAGAAAGAAATAATTAACAGGCAGAGCATTAAAGGAAAGAATTAAAACTTTACAAGGCTCAAATTAATCTTTCTTAGTTTTTCTCTTGCATGCTCATCTGACTGCTTGAAAACCAGTCTCTAGAACTAAATTTTTAGTGACGGGGTTTTAGACATTTCACAGAAGTTCATAAAAAACAAGTTAACTTTCTGTAACCATGATAAAGTAGGAATAATTACACTTTAAGTGACTCTTAAGATAAGTTTCCATATGCCTGAAGAAGAAATCCGGGTTCCAACTTCACTGAGCAACAATGTAAAATGTCAGTACACTGCTTTATTCTAGATAAAGTAAATTGCCCTCATCCTACCAAAGTCAAAGGAGTGATCCTGCTCATGGCCATGAGTTTCTTCTGAGCTTGCCTGAATTTTGCAAGTGATATGTCTTCTCTGCATAAACTAGAAGGCTGGTTAAGCTTTTTAATACATTCTTTACTTACTGACTTGCCTTTGCCTTCTCTTCATCTTAATGGAATTTTTAAAATATTGCCTTTTATATGGCAAAACGAACCCAATCTATTTTGGATATCAGTGAGTTGAAATTTATGTGAAACAGTATGTAATTCATCTTAACCAACTAACTTGAGAAGTCATTGCTACTGTTTTTAAAAGTAATGGCCAACAAGTCACAGTAGCAGAATAGCATGGGGATCAGTTAATTGCTAAAGTTTGCTTATAGAGCTTCTTTGGAAAAATTCCAGAGAACCATGGATAATATCCTATCAGAATTGAGGAGAAGAGCATTGTTTTCCGTATTCTTTGGGTGGATTTTTTGGCACTAATGTAGCCTGTGAGGCAGAAGCCAGCCCATGCCAAGTTCCTGCAAGGTTATCAGATTACATCAACAACATATTGGAAAGCAAGTATTCAACCTTACCAGCCTTGCTCTGGGTCACAGGAATAGGCTTGAAATAATGCATATGGAAAATCCTTTTTAGAGGTATGTTGGAGGGCAAAAATAAGCTTCAGCAAGCTATTATTGGAGACTTCTTGAACCATTTTTTTTATTTGTGGGCCAAATACTGCAGTAATTAAGCAGCAAAATGAAGGGAATGTGCTTTGCTTTTAGTGGAAATTAACATTGGTTTTCTCCAGGCATTCAATCACTTAACTCAGTTGTCTTTTTATATTATTCAAATGTGATACACATTAGTTAAACATAAGTGGTTGAAGAATCTTGTTGCAGAATGCCTCTTGAGAGAGAAGTATGTTATAAACATTTCTACTAATGGAATATTTATGTTAATGTAAATTAACTCCATAAGGGTGGCAAACCCTTTGAAAGGTGAATGTGATGTTCCTGCTGCACAGTGATGCTTTTACTATTTTGTTACTTTTACAGCACAAGTAGTAGTGTACAAGCTTCTGCTCTAGCCATCAAGGAATTTTCAAATGCAGATTTGGTGACCCTCAAGAATGCAGGCCTGTCACACAATGAAAATATAATGCAGAATCATGTCATGCTGTAGACAGGAAGGATGTTTTGCAGAAATAATTGAAAGAACTGTGATCTGAGAAAAAAAAATGCAAAATGAACTGAATCTGTAGGAGAGCAAAACAAAGAGCTACAGCTAGCAGGTAGCAGATTTACTGAGATTGATAGAGATAGTGATAATTTTGAAGTGATCAGTTGCCAAGAATATTAGGGATAAGAACCTAAGAAGGACAAGAAAGATTACAGTGATTGTCATCTCTGTTTCCTGTAATTCAAGATATGAGCAGTTCCTTAAAGGTATGAGGTCTGACAAAAGCTGAAGGGATGCGGGAGACTGGTAGCAGACCTTGCCTGGAAAGCATTTCCATTGTTACAGCTGAATTCAAGACCCAAACATTTTTCAGGGAGTGGAAACAATGGATTTGTAATCCCCTCTGAATAACCTGTCTGCAACATCTCAGCTTTTGTATTTTCATCTGTATATATACATAAACATATATGCATATGAACAAGCTGCACACCTGAACCGTGCCATGAGGGAGGGGGTGGGCACAAGAGCTTTAGAGATGGTGGAATGGAAGAAATGGTTCCACTATCCTTTGGAAGACAGTGCAGCAGGCAAGAGAGCCATGGCAGTTTTAAGTCTCCAGCACTCTCCCTCTGCTCTTGTGCATAAGAAAAGACAGAAGCCCCGGAGGTTTGGGAAGGGCAAAGTCCAGTGAAGTTATGCCCAGGGTCTCTGAGCACACAGGGATTTATCCAGCTGCCTGTTTTGAAGTTCCCTATCAATTCTAAGAACAGCCTGCTAAAACCACTTAGATTCTTCAGAGATTTTTTTTTGCTTGTTTTTGCTGTATGCAAATTTGTTATTAAAATTATTTATATTGCACAAATTGCTCTATCAACTGTGTTCTATTAATTCAGGAATTGCAGTGATAAGATCTAGTTCTTTCCAAAGAATTTGGTATGCTACATCTCCCAAATGGGATCAGATTACAAATACAGTTCAGCTCCCAGTTAGGCTCTTCATTGAAGTGGTTAGATTTTTGACAGCACTCAGTATCCAATGAGTCTGGTGTTCATTTTCAGGAATGGAAGCTGGTGAGCTCTTCTGAAAATGTAACCTTTTGTACTTAAGTATTTGTGTTTTGTCTCCTAATCCCATTTTCCATGAAGTTATGTGATATTTTTTCTATGTTATTTTCAGAGTTTGTTGCCTTGCTGAATAAACAAAACTAAATAGTTCTGCAAGAGTCCCACTGCATTTCTGTGCAATGGGATTTTCATATTTTTGTGATTATTTGTTCATAATTTTGTGATTTTCATTATATTTAAACCCCACGTGTTCATAAATAAGTACACAACAGAAACCACAAATACCATGATGAGTTATACAGCAGTGATAACTCCAAGTACAAATACTAAATTTAAAATATAAGTTGTTATTTGTATAGCCAATTAACATGAATGACTGATGAATCACAATAAATCCACAAACACATGCTGAATTGGGATTTTTGCACATGTAAATCCATTTGCCTTAACGCCTTGTTCCTTGGATAAATATGGCAGTTTTATGTGACTTACATCTTTCCAAGAACTACAGATGACTTTCTTGCAATGGAAATCAGTATGGTGGCCTAACCCACATTCAAGAATAATCTGGAAGAGAGGAATATTTAAAGATCCTCTCAGTTTCAGGTGTTATGGAAGCTGTTAGCTTCCAATTACTGATGAATACCTGTGAATACTTTAAAAAAATGTACATCATATGGCCAGACTGGTACACTGGTGATGCCAGGTAAGTCCAAGATACCTCTAAATCATTGCCACCAGTGTCATGTTATCAAATAGTCTCGTTGTTGCCTTTCCACTCTATCTTCACCCTGGCAGCTCTGCTTCCAGTCTTCATGATGCACACCATGCCTCTGGCATTGATGCTGCACATCTGTCAGATTCTCCCTACACATTGATGCCATTTGTGAGATTCTCATTCTTGCACTTCCCAAAGACCTGCTTTCTATATTGTGCCAAAAAGGCACTCATTGCTGCATTAAATGTTCTAAGCAAGAAAAGCCACTCATGCTGTCTCTTGTTCCATTCTCCTTCCTCATGTCAGCTGTCTGACTTCTATGTGTCAAGTTGACTTCTGCAGTTTGGATGAAGAAGTAGCAACTCTTTTCCTTGCCACTGTAACATGTCTGGCATGTTCCAGAGTCTCGATTTTGATATAGGTAGTGATTAATAGTTTCAACAATTAATGAACAGCTACTGGTCTGTGTCAGATGTCTTAGTGGTCTTGGCAATAAGCATGGTCATCCTGCAAAATGAAGGTGAGCAACAAGCTGTGACTTCTTTTCTCTAAACTATTTTTTAAGTATTACTTCATCTTCCCATGCCACCCCCTTCATGTATTCACATACTCATTGCCTTCTTGGTCTGACTCTGAGCGCAGTGTCCCAGGGACTCTTTATGCTGGTATTTACTGCTACACACTACTAGCACAGTGTTCTTCTGTAGCTTGTGTCCTTGCAGTGTTCCTGACTGTGATGTTAATGGATTGCTATTCAGAAAATAATAATGGCAAAGGTGGCATGAGATGGAGAGGCGTGGAAGCATTATGCTGATCTTTATTCCCTGGAACTGGTGCCTGGTGTAATCAACAGAAAGGGGTGGGTGTGATACAGGTGGGACAGGGGTCTTCAGTGGCCCTGTTCTCAGCTGAGTTCTGCCTGTTTCATGTTTGTTGGAAGGATTTCATTCCTCAGGACGGACTGTCTGTCTGGCCCCTTTTACAAACACTCAGATCAGTTTCAGCACATGAAAAAAGCAAAGGTCTGGTTGCATGGATCTGGGGGAGAGGCAGCAGTGCATAGCTCCAGCAGAAAGCTAACCTTTCCTTCCACTGCTCTTCTGCCTTTCCCCCTCCTCCTGCTGAGCCCTGCAGAGAGATTAGCGATCAGACTGTAAATTCCCCAAGTACAGCAAGTAGTAAACCTCCCATCCCCTCCCTAAGAGGACTTGTATGCTGACAACAGCCTCATTCAATCTGACACCTGTTTCACTTTAAAACAGGCCCCTATAAATAGAGGGAATGTAACCCTAGGTGGCATTGCAAAATATTATGGAAAACATGGCTTACTACCCTGAGAAAAAGGGGGAGTAGAGAGAGTGGGGCGTGGGCAAAAAGACACTATCTACCATAAAAACCTGGCAGCTTCATGCAAGTGCTGTTGCTTTTAATTTAAATGCTCATTTCTTATTCTATTTTCAGATCCTCTCTGGGATTTTAGGAATGTTGAGACGTGCTGGTTATAAAGCCCTAAGTACAAAATGGTCACGGATGGCTGGAATGAGGCATGTTCTAATGGAAACAAATCACTTGTCAGTAAGCAGCCTTCAAACTTTTGAACAAAAGCTCAAAAGGGTCAGGGAAAAGACATTGTTGATTTAAAATGGCTGGATGCAGGTCATCAGGAAGGCATAGGCTTCAATATTGTTGAGGTAGCTCTTCAGTTCTGTGAGTTTTAAACAAGGGTAAATACTTTGATGGCAACCACAAATGGAATGAGGAACTTAAATTAAACAGAAAGCTCACACATTATAAAATGAAGTGTGCATAATACCAAAATGTAAAGCACGTACACCACCGCAAAACAGCCGCAGAATGGAGCTCAGGTGTGGGAACCACATTAAGGTATATAGACATGACTGTTTGTGAGGAAGACTATGCTGTATCTACTGAAATTTAGAAGGGTGACTAGCATTCCTGTAAGTGTCTGTGATTCATTTTAGTTAGTTAAAATATTGATATTTTAGTTAGTTAAAATAGTATTAGCTTAGCCTTATACTGATTTGATGATAAATCCAAATACCAGTTATTCACCTTTCCATAAGTTTTAACTCTAAGTGAAATTCTTCAATGCAGTAGTTAATCTTTTTATATTTGCTTGCAAAACCCATAATGAGGTTCATGATCCCTAGGACAACTATAATGAGGGATCAGCTCTTCTTTTTCCTGTGTAATATTTTGTGTTGCTCCATGAAATAAAAAAGGTTAGTGTATAATAAATTGTTTAAGGTGAACGACTTACAGTCCTAGTGGAATATCACACTGAATCTCCTAATTCTACTGTAGCTTGGTTTCATAAGAAAATTATGCTTACGCAATCTTTTTTTATGATCAGTCTGTCTGTCTGCTATTTGCCCTCACAAGCAGCTTCTGAACTTGTTCAGTCTTCAGCTGAATTTGAAGTATGTGTGCAATAATTATATTTTGACTAAATATGTAGAAACTGCTTTCTCTCTAGAAGAGAGGCAGTACCTCTGCAGAAGGGAAGGTAAATAAAGAAATTGTCAGCAGTCAACATGGGGCTCCATGGTACAGTACACACAGTTTTGTGCATAAAGGAACACAGTGAGGACTGATAAGGCAGGTTTGTGCACAGGTGACTAGGGAAAGAAATCTGAAGGGACAAAGGTTTGACCTCCATTAGTAACCAGGTTTCATTTCAGTGTTCATGGAATCATTTCATTTTCATATGGAAAACAGCAGCAGGAAAAAAGGGAATGACTCTGTTAAAAAAAAAAAAAAAAGGCATCTGTGAGCTTCAAAGTGCAGGACTGTCTTTTGGTGTTTCTGAGGTTTACTCTGCTAGTAAACATTATTCTGCTTTCAGAGGGAAGAATCTGAGACACTTTCTTCACAGAGTTTAGAGCTGACAAAGGCACCAAATGACTCAGTGTCAACCAGGTACAGCATATAGACGTTTAGGTAGCTTAGAATCATTTAATCATTTAGGCTGGAAAAGACCCTTAAGAGTATCAAGCCCAAACACAGCCCTAACACTGCTAAGCCCACCAGTAGATCATACCCCTAAGCACCACATCTACACATCTTTTAAATACCTCCAGGGATGGTGGTGATTAGCCACTTCCTAGACAGCCAGTTCCAACTTTGGTAGCCCTTTTGCTGAATACATTTTCCCCCATATCCAATCCCTCCCCAAACTGAGGTGCAAGTTGAAGCTGTTTACTCTCAGCCTGCCACTTAAAATCTGTGAAAGAGGCCGACCCCCACCTTGCCACAACCTCTTTTTAGGCAGATGTAGACAGCATAAAGTCTCCCCTGAGCCTCCTTTCCTCCAGCTAAACAATAGAGCTCTCTCAGCTCACAGAACTTGTGTTGCAGACTCTTCACAACTCAACTGTCCTTCTGGACAATCTTCAGCATCTCAATGTCCTTTTTGTAGTGAGTGGTCCAAAGCTGAACACAGGATTCAAGGTGTGGCCTCATCAGTGTTGAGTGTAAGAGGACAATCCCTGCCAATGTGGCCAGCAGCTTACACACATCTTCACTCACCATACATCTAGCCATGCCAAATATTCTCCTTCCCAAAGGCCCTGGAGCTCATCATTGCTCCCCATTCCTGCTTTGTATGTTGCTCTTCGGGTTCTTTAAATCTTCATCTGTTGCTATTGCAAGAGGAGAGCCTTGCCTATTCAAGCCCAGCAATCTCTTGCCATCCACAAAGGCTGTTTGTGTTGCCATGACAAGGAAAACATCTTCCAAATGCCACTGGTTGTTTCTGCCAGAAATGAGGCCATGCTGCTGAAGAAGGATTGCAAAGTAGCCTGCAGAGAGGTCCAGGTGGTGTGGCCCAAAGCAGCCTGATACCTGAGCTGGCTTTGTTTGAAGTTAACTTGGGGTTGTCCATAGTATCCTACTCTGTTCACCTGCCTTAAATATGGCAGCTGATAGTTAATGCTTTTTCATACTGCTCTTCTTTCCTGACCTATCCGTCATGTGAAGGACACTCTGAGACCATGGAGAGGAGTAATCATGGGAGACACTCCATGTTTTTTCTTCAGATGCTGCCTTGCCTGGATGAAATCTTATTGACAGCTTGGGTTTCTCAGCATCAATGCAGATGGGTTTGCAAACAACTTATATTTGCATTAGAAATGGCATTACCCTTACCTACAGAACACTGCTTCAGTCCTACTGCAGCAATGAAGCTCTGTGTTGAAGCCCAGTGATCCATTGTAGACTATTCTGGGTTCTGGGGTAAAGGAGGCATGAGGCAAGGACTAGACTTGCTTCCAGTACTGTGATTAATTTGTATATAGGAGTGCAGCAGTACTGGGAAAATGCTAAAGGCTGGGGTGGGAGGAAAGGCAGATGTACTACTGCAAATTGCTGCTGTGTCTCCCAGCAGGACAAGCAGATTTCTCTTTGCCCAAATAAATTTCAGATAGGATAAAACACTTTTAGAAAACGTAAGCCTTGATACTATATTCATTTCTGGGACAGAATTATGCCTGCTGCTCATGTGAATTGAATTTAATGTACTTGCGCACGCACACACACAGAGTTTTTGGGTTTTATCACATGGCTGCCAAAAATAACACTGAAACATGTAAGTTAAGCATGCTGTTAAAACACAATGGCACTTCATTACTGTTGAGGGCAGCTCAGGTTTCCTTCTGAGCATATCACCAGCAGGCAGTAATGGAGGAGTACAGAGGGCAAATGAAAAGAACAGTGCAACCTCATGGCATTTTATCCTAAATGTCAGGCACGGTCAGCCTTCCCTGGTGAGTTCCCCAGTGTATGGATTTAGCATCTTTAGGAATTATCTCTCATGGTGGTCAATTCAACATAGATGAGGTAATATCAAATTGTCTGATTTGACAACCCTCCTGGAGGGTTTTCTATCCAAACTACAGCAGTTGGCCTTACAAATAATTTCTTTTCAATCAGCAGAGTCTCTCTTTCCTCTGTAACTCTTACTATCTTATTTTCATAACTTGTTACTTCTCTGACTTTCAATTAACACTTCATTTACATTCTTTACTTAGACACTGTAGGTGTAACCATTTGAAGTTCTTCCCTAATGTGCTTTTAGTGCTGTCACTTCAATTAGGGGCTTGGTAATGACTAACCTCTGCTCCTGTACCTCTGTTGCTATGTCGCATAATGACTTCTCAGAAGTTCTGAATTTATGCAGGTCAGTTGATAATTTGGGGGTACATGGCAATATAGTGTCTAGAAAAAATCCATTTCTAATATGAAAAATCTTATGGGAGTGTTGTGTAATTTGAGGAATATATTAGCTCATTGACTACAAGTCTGTAGTGTGAGAATGGGCAAACATGATTATTATAACTAAAAAAAAGAAAAAATAAAGGCTGAATTTCTTAAGTAGTGTTCTCACAATACAACATCATAGTAGCTCCAGGTAGTGGTAGATGTTGCAAGGAAACCCTTCTGCTCTGGAATCCTGTCATCTACTAACACTCATACTACATGCTGGCACAGCACAACCTCTTCTCTGAGTTTCCTTGCTAAATGTGCCTCATGCGGTGCTGCTGTAGAAATTCTTGCTGCGCCATTTGCTCCATTCTGATCCATTCTAGCCTCTATGCCACCCAGCAACTGTCAACAGGTGAAGAAAATTTAAATCATATGAGGTCACTAGCAAGTTGATTTTTAGGAAGTTGATGGAAGAAAACACATTGACTAATATCTATAAATTGTGAGTGCATTTTCTGTTTAGAATATAAGGGGAGTTTCTGCACTGATAACAAGATACTTTTTTTTTAGCTCATTATGTAATGACAATTCAAGATGAGATCATGATAGCAAGACCACAGCAGTTACCAGGGAGGGTCCTGAAGCACTGAGTCGCTGGCATAATGAAGAGTGTTGTTATGAAATTGTTTTCAAAAATAATTCTGGAATTCTACCCTGCTTTTTGCTTATTTTAAGATTTGTATGCAATGTCTTGAATGTCTATGTCCTGAATTATGCTGCTAGCAGATCCCCCCAGCTGGTCTGTCCAGTAACTGTTGGCTAGTAGTATCATGTTTCTGTGTTAAAACTTTAAAAATAATTTAATGATAGCTATGTTTAGTGACATCATATTAGCACCCATATGACTTGACTCTCCCTTGCATTCTGCCTGAGACCATGCAACAGCTGCGTTGTACCCATGTATGTCACATCACTTCAGGCACAGTCAAATTTTTAGAAAGAGTGAATTACACTTTCACTGATTACTGCATCTCCCTCAGCTGTATAGGCTCTAGATTCACTACACAGATGCTTGAGCCTTCCTTAGTTTTCATAAACCTTTGAAGAAAAAGCATTAGAAATTTCCTAAAAGGAAGTTTGTACTGATTATTTTTAATAATATTATTCCTTTTAGGGTGGAAACCACAAATTTGGAGACAGAAGATTTCTTCTTAAAATACTGTAAGGTCTTTATTGTCACTTAAGTGCTCCAGGGCAATATTAATAGTTTTTTTCTATTAAGGAAGAGTAGTGCTTTCAAAATAATAGTTGAAAGATACTGATCTTCCTATTAATAAAAAGAAGAGCTGATAATGCAACCTCTGTGATCAATCCTGTGCTGTGGTCTGTGTCCTCAGAAGGATGAGCAGCAGCCAGGCTTCTAGGAAGACTGTGTGGTCTGCCACAGGTGGCTGCTGGCCACTTTTCCCATCTTGTTATAGAATTCATTCTGGTTAATAATTTGGTTAAAAACTATTTAAGTAGAACAGCCTGACATAGCTTGTCAGATACAGTATTGTGTCTGGAAGCCAAAAGATGCATTTGCTCCCAGTTTTCTGTCATGTTTTGTAACAGTAGGCGAATTGCCCATGCCTCCACTCAAAACAAATCCATTGTTAGTCCTACTTGCTAGACAGACAAATTGCTTTGAGAAGAGGCTCTATTTCAGGGTGGCTTCTACAATGTCCACACAGGCCACGGCCAAGACAGGAACCCCTATAGTGTATGAGTATCTGTAGCACGTGTCACTATTACAGAGCAAAATGAACCAATGTGCCCTTGAATGATGACTCCTCTGCTCTCTGTAACTTTCAATAGGTTTGGGAGGTGGCTCAGTAAAAGCAGTTTTCATAGAAGAAATCAGGTCTTCAGAGGAGAGAGAGGGAAATGAGAGGGACAAGAAGATTGATGCTGTTGCCTGAGTTAAGAGGATGAAATATGATGAGATGTGGGATGTGGGGCAGAGCCTGGTTTGAGAGAAAAGGCACAGTGTTTGCAATTGACTAAACATACAGCACCAAATCTGTGAAGTGGCTCAAATAAAGGTACCAAATGTTTTGCCTGTCCTACAGTCCCATGGCAATTTCAAGCACAGTTATCTGGACTGAGCTACCAGGGCTTAAGTATCATCATGTGTGGGGGCTTTTCACTCTCCCCAGTTTGTGACTGACCATGAACAGAGGTGATTTCTTCTCTTGATGGAATTGAACAATCCATACCTTGATCCCAAGCCTCATAGTAGAAGACTGGAAAGCAGATGATGAATCTGTTTTTCCTCTTGTTTACTGAGTTGTAAATGTAAAGAAAGTTCAGCTGCAAGTGGAGAAGGAATAAGGTTAAGCAAGAAGAAAAGCTGGGCAACTTCATGGGGTCACTTGTTCAGTTGTTTTTAAAAATGTGAAGAAGATTCAAGAGAAGAGTGAAGAAAATATTTGAATAACATTAGCACTTTATTTCATAGCTACCTTGTTCTCTTGTTGATCCTTCACTAGAAGTAGAACTTGGGGAACTGATGGAGTTCAGTTCAGAAAGTTGCAATGAAAACCATTAATGGGATGCTGTCATTTGCTTTACTAGGAAAGTGGTTGTGGCTGATGTATAGAGAGTGCTCTAAGAGGACCCGTTAGCATTATAGATGGAAATGAAATACTAAATAACCTTATTATTAAATTGCCAGATGAAACAGAAACTAAGGTATGCCATATATTAGAAGGTATAGAGGTCAGGATTTAGTCACATTTATTAACTTCAACAGAATCCCTTCATTACATACCTTGATTTTTAAAGGCAATGTTTCCAAAAAAGTAGGTCAAAAAAAAGATACTTCTATTGCACTTCATAATGGTGATATAAGGCATCAAAGTTAGCACAAGGCACTAGAGAAAAAAGATTAGATGTGTCCAAACAAACTGAAGCAGGCATTTGAGTTCCATAAAGCAAATGGACACTGCTGGCATTTCCCTGCATTTATCAATTCTAGCCCTCTGACAGATACTACATGAGTAATTTCACACAATAAGAAAAATCAGATACTTTAGCTACTTCACTCATTCACCTGATTTGCCTGTGCAGCTGTAGCTACCTTGCCAGTTGGCTGAGCAGCAATTCTAGGTAAGAAACACTCAGAGCAGAAACTCTTAAAATGTGGCAGCGTGTGTGAAAAAGAGCAAAAGACTGACTTTCTGTAGCTGCACTGTCCAAGCAAGTGTTGTTTCATGGCTTTAGTGGATCACCTACAGACTTCTTCCCTCATATTTGAAGACAGGTTACTTAATTAAATAGGATACTATGGATTGTGACTGTATCCAAAAGCAACATAAATGCACTGCAGATTGGTTTTGCTGTTTCAGAAAGCATGTTCACATACACAGTCTTGAAAGAAGGTGGGAGCGAAGCCAATGTAGAATTAACCACACTGAATAACTTGCACATTTTCAATGAAGTCTTTCATGTATTCTCTGCTTTTCAAAAGTGAACAAGGGCCAAAACCAGCCACATCACTTGGATTTGTTATAATGAACTCCTGCTTCTCTGCAGTCTGAATCTAAGCCACTATCCTACACTTACCACATCATAAGAAACCACTAACCCTAACCATGAGACCAGTACATTCATGTCTCTACAATGTGTTCGTTACACTCATATTAATAAATGAATATAATGTTACAATGCCTGTGCCATTAAACAACACCTGTTCCATACAATGGAAACAAGGCACTCCGTCATTAAATATATTATCTTCTTAACAAAGAACTGCACAACTGTTTGGCTAGAACTGTGAAGCAAATGGTCTATTTACATATGAAAAGAAATTTGTGTACATTTGATGAATGACAGATTAATTGCTATATATGGCAAGGAAAATGGAAGTAAAATATTTTGTATACTCATTACTGCTATTGGAAAGGCCTTGATGTAGCTGTGAATGTACCTTTCTTGACCACTTCAGCTAGGCAAAGCTTACATGGGCTGCTGGCAGCATCACAAGAATAAGCTTTAATTCTCAGAATCTTAACCAGGAAAGTTCGGGTCCAATGTGTTCAAATCATCCACTACAAACACACATAAAATGGGTTTTGTCCACTTGATTTCACAGCTCTGAGATGTGGGTCTTCTACCACTGCACTTAAAAGTCTGGTCTGGATTTAAATGAATTCCTGAGTGTGATAATTTTTTTCCTTTTTATTTAGTGAACATTCTTCTTTTTTCTTATTATTCTCACTATACCTTTTAAACCACTCACAACTTTGGGTCTTGGCCTGAGGTAAGCAACCCCAGCCCAAACCTCTGTGATAGCAGTGGTGGAAAGGTTAAAGGGGTAGAGCACCCCAAACTGGGTTCTACACCTTCATCAACAAGCAGCAGGATAGAGAAAGAGATGTGATCAAAGGCTTTTAGACAAGATGCTAGATAAAGACAAGGGAAAATGATAATTTTCTACTTCAGTCACCTCTGCTACACAAACACATGCATGCGCATACACAAATGGGATGAGACTTTTCATTGCAAATTTCCCTTGAAATTGCTGCTGTCAGCAGTTATCTGGAGCTAAATACTAGACACAAGAGTAAAGCTGCAATCCAAATCTTACTGACCTGGTAGGAGGGGAAGATGGCAGCTTTGGTGCAATGCATCAGTGAAAATGCGAGAAATAGCAGGTGAAGAGAAGGACCTAGATGGCTGGGGAAGAACAGTAGGTTCTTGATTTAGGAATATCCATGTTTAGAAGTGTTGATCTGATATGCAGAAATACTAAACCCTCAGAGCAGAAACTGATGGAAGTGAGAATTATATTTGGCAAATATAGAGTGCTCTTGAGTACTGAGAATTGGAGCTGGCAACTCTAACTGGTCACACAAATTAGCTTACAGTACAGACAAATTTAACTTTTTTCTCACTGAAACTCATCTTTTTGTGAATCTAAAAATGCTACTAATGACATCCCACTTTTAGTAAATGTATTCAGGTTTATTTAAAGGGAAAATAAAAGCCAAAACAGGAAACAATGTGAACATATTATGATGTAGAAGCCAGATAAAAGCCTGAGAAAAAGAAAATTTCTCTTTTGCTTGTAGGGTTTGAAAAGCATGCAGCAAACGACACCTGAGATCTCATGCTGAATGAGTAGGACAAACATAAGTATTGAGTAACTGCCCATTCACTGAAAGAAGGCAAGGTTCCAGCAGAATATCTGACTGTGTTTTATATTACTTACTTGTCTATAGGCATGAAGTGTGTAACTGAACTTGGCCAGGGGAACTGAGCTTGAAGAGCATGGTGGGGGGGCTCAATTAAGAGGCAGAGAAAAACCTTAATCCTGTTGCTTAATTTACACGGGTCCAAGGGCTTGATTTTGTGAGTCTAATTATTCTTTTCACAGTTTTCTTATCCAGTGCAGTTCATGGGTATGGAAAACAACGTGAACAATTTCTGAAAGACAGCTGGCACAGCTGGTTCCTCAGCACACATGACCACAAACTGAACCTCATACTGTCAGCTTAATCTTTGCTTTGGCTTGTTTATATTAGTAACCCATCAAAATGTGTCAGTGTGTATACCAACCTCTTCTTCCATAAACACTTTTTCCCTCTTGTAGCTGATTTTTATATGCACAGCATACTGCAAGTTGCATAAATATCAAGCTCCTTGTGGTACATAAGCATACCCAGGAAATAGTGATTGCCTGGTAAAGCATTTTAGGCTGGCAGCTTGGGAACTCTGTAATGAGATCTTGCACAATGTTTGTTCACTCTTAGAAGATCAGAACGTTCCTTGCCAAACCCTCAACCTTTAAGTGGAAATAGGACATATTGCCCTTCCAAGAAGATATGGATAGGCTGGCACAACTCTTCTGACATGGGCAGAGGCAAAGAGACCTAAAAGAAGCAGATATTTTCATCTAATAAGATGTTTATCCACAATTTTACTCTTCTTACTGATTCTTGCCAGGAGGTTTGTGCATCTGTGTTTTGGAACATAATGCATAGCAACCATGTGTGGTAAAGCAAGAAGAACTACCATGATTAGAGCTTTCATACCTGTTGAATAGAACTACAGCTCATAATGTGATTTGATCTATTTTCAGTTCCTCACATTATTTTTAACAAAGTACAGTTTCTCACAATCACAATGACAAATCTAATATTTTAAAACACGGCATTTTATCAAAAAATAGGAACTGTAGTGTACCAGACAAATGCCCTAAATATGAGAAACTACTGCACTGACTTATTTTTTTATATTTTTTTTCTGGTGTTTTATTTCTATCTCCATTTATCTTTTCAAGAATATTGACAGTGGATAAAGCTGGTAATGGAACAAAAGAGCAGCTATTCTTCCTTCTTAGATTATCCCCAAATTCTGATCATCACATGATTTGTTGGAGCAAGTGACCCTAGCAAAAGAAACAGGCAAAAGAAAGACTTTTTTGAAACAATAATAGAAAAAGTAATTTTTCAAACTGTCAAATGATAAATTGGCCCATTGGATTTTTCAGAAGTGCCTCAGGTCCATTTTGGAACAATCAAGTATTAGTATATGGCCATGGATTAAGTAATGTTACATAGTGTTGAGATTAGTATCAGATTCAGTATACTATGTAAACTAAACTCCCATTGTCATTTATGTACAATTGTCACTGTCAAGAATAATAATAATTTGAAAGAAGGAAATATTCAGTAATTGGTTTAACTTTAAATGAGATCCATTGCCAGAAAAAGTTACCAGGATAATACAGTTTCTCCTGAAAATATTATTTTTTTTTCTACCCTCAGTTAAACAAACTTTGTGGACTTAGTGAAAATATGTGGTTTTATTCAGTGGAAAAAGGGTTGGGTATATTGTTTAACAATAGAAAATGTTGTGTTTATTTCTTTAGGTCAATGCAGAGATGCAGTATCACAAAGTAAGCAAATTCTTGTTGCTTTCTGGCACCTTCAGCCAGTTTTGCCTTAAGCACACAGTTATTAGGAGGTGATAAGGTAACTGTTAGTAAACAAATGAACAAAGGACGTTAATCCTAAAATATGCCAAGGAGGCCAGCTAGAGCACAGAAGAGGCATTTTTGTCCTACTTCTACTTAGGCAAGTCAAAACTGAAATCCCAAGATTTACATGGTGTAATATCAGATATGCTCAATGCATAGCATGGCCATAGTGCAGTAAGACAGCAGATGTTATGACAGACAGCCTTCAGCTAAGGTTGTCAGAAATTTATGTGGCATCAAAGCATCCCCATCTCACCAGATGTCCTACTCCATGAGCCAGATAGGCACCTACAAGCTGGCTCCCTGGCTGGCTTTTTCTCTGGGACCTCAAGCAAAGGACAAAGCTGATTAGCTTGAGATCCAAGCAGAATACAGGACTAAGCAGAACTGATAAATTAAACTCATTTACATTCTTTCTGTAAAGATTCTTTCTTGAAAAGAAAAAGTTTCAGATGTGTCGTCTACTCCAGTCATATTATTACACATTCCCCCCCCCTTCTTCCCCCCCGCCCCAGTTTAGGCTTTCTGTTGAAGAAGAGGTATGTAGCTGGAAAAAGCTAGATCTAGACTTTGAATTACAGTGCATAATGTTGCTTTCACAAGCAATAAAGACCAGGCACACCAAATTTGGAATGGAAATGACAGCGTGTTTCAACCTCTTATGACTCTTACCCAGCAACAGCCCACTTACAAGGCTGGCAGAAGGGAACACAGAGGATGACTGCTTTAGAGCAGCATGCACGTGTCTGTCATTCGTAGAAAGTTATGTATCTTCTGTGGCATTGTCATGTACTATATTTTTCATTCTTTCTCCCCTATCATTTTTCTACTTGAAAAGGCAGATGACTTCATTTTTTACATTGGACAGACACAGTTTATTTTCCCTTCCTGTTTCTCAAGGTTATTTAAATAAGATTCTAGTGATTTTAACAGACATGAGAGATGTGATATTGAAAACCCTGACAATGAAGTCCTGCATTAGCTTCATTTGTGAAATGATGACACAACAGTGTTTTACACAGGCTGCAGCCAGCCGACCTTCTGAACAGGTCAAGGTCAGGTTCTACGCATTTGAAACTAATTCAGTTTTTCTTGTTTATTTCCTTTTGAACTCTCTTCTAAAGCTGTTTCATGGTTTTGATGCTAATGATGATAATGATGGCACTATTTGTATTACCCTGATACCACAAGCATGTCTTGGTAAGGGCATATGTTGTACTCTAGCAATTAAAATGCCGGTCGCTAATGACCAAAGATAACCTAGTGCACTAGCTAGTACTTTTAAAAGTATGTGTTAATTAGATTAATGAGATCATTTCCCAAAATGCCGCCACAAATAAAATTCATAAAAACATATGAATTTCCTTAGCCTCCCCATGTACTTATGCACAGATATGCACTTTTGTATTCATACAGTTCCTAGTGATGTGGTGATTCTTCCAGAGGGCACAGTGGTGGGATAATTGCTTAGATATCTATTTTCAGTTCCAGTAAATGACAGTCTGTTTCTTTAAGTGTGGCAAGTAAACAGCTTTGAAAGATTTTTATCTACATTAAAAAAAATTTATTAGCTTTTTCAACTAAGGAATTAAAAATCCTGACTCTTTTAATGCCAGTTTCAAAAAGGCTAGGAAAGCTGCAAATAGTATGTGCTGTAATTCTGTGCCATGGCAGAAACAATCAGAAGAGTAAAGAGTAATGATTTAACATTTAATCAGAAGCATTGTACTTTGTTGTGTTCTCATTGTAGCTGCAGGAAAAGATGCTGTAACAGATCTTTAAATAGAAAACCTGAGGCTAAATTCTACTTCATCCATCAAAAGCAGCTGCTAGGAGATGACCTAATTTTAGTGGCTTATCAATTCCTTAGTGCTTGTTGGTTGATGTAACTTTGATCCTCTGATGCTAGATGACTTTTGTGCTGAATATAGCTAGAATTTAATGTGAATCTTTTGGATGGCTGCCCAGCCAAGCTGCATAATCCAAACAAAGAGAGCTAGCAGTACATGATTCAAGCTACTCACGTGTACAATAATACAAATATATGTATCCTGATTCCTTTGGGCAATCAGCTCCATGTCACCAAGCACATATTTCAAACACAATGTCCTTGTGGGGTTTTTTTTGGTCTGATTTTTTTTTTTTTTTGGTTTCTGTTTTTGTAGATTTTTTCCTAAACAATGCTCTGCTTTTCATTGGAGAAACAACACAAGATGCAGTGAGACTCAGCTGCTGCCAAGAAATAATGATAGAGTCAATAATTGCAGGACGTTTTTAATGAATGTTTTCCAAGCAAATCATTCCCATTTCAAAGGGCTGTTATTTCTATTTATGTAGAGATTAGCCTACACGTTATCAAGGAAAGGGAATGGTGATTTTTTTTTAATCATTAGTTTTTGTAGCATTTTTAACTGGTTTTTTTTTTTAATAACAGAGAATATCTTTGTCTCTCTTTCTAGCTTACTCTTTATCTGGACTTGTTTTCCTTTTTCTTTCTCTCCTTCTCTTTTTGGCTCTTCACTAAAACCATCTGTGACACACATGCAAGTTGATGGGTGTGTGAGCAATGCTTCACACATATTTACTTGCCCTACTTGGCATTATTTGCTAGTCATTAAAGATTATGCAGGAGTTTTTCATGTCCCATTGTTTTTTATTCTCTTAGCAAATTAAGATAGGAATAAGAGTGTGGTCAGGCTATTGGAAAGATTTTTTTTCTTTTTTTTTTTTTTTTTCATTTCTTGCGTCTAGAATTTAGACTGGGGAGGATTTAGACTGGGAGGATTAGACTGGAAGGATTTCTGGGTTTTCTTCCTGGCACTGACAATCATGCATTGTGTGAGCTTGAGCCAGTCACTTAGGACCTGTTTTTCACACTCCAGTTGAAATAAATGGAAACTGCATGTGCTCAGCACCTCTGCAAACCAGGTCATTTATCTCTTCTCCTTTCATTTATGCACTGATAAATATAACAATCTTTGCCTTTGCATAAGCAAACTGGATAGGATACAAATATGGGCAGTTAAACATGCAAATCCCTCATTTTGATGCACAACCACCCATTTCATACAACCGGGGATTTCTACATTTGCCTTGGGTCCTTTTTGAAAAAAAAAGGACCATAAATAACAAAATCTGTACAGACTTGTCAGGGATACACAACTGAAATAAATATGTTTCTGTAGCTTCTTTTCTATATTTTCACTTCTTTTAAAAATACTATTTGCTAAAATAATCATTTTAGCCTACTTTATTACTGGATTAAACCGTGTTGTCAATGTGCAAATGCCTTGGGCATTACATGCTAATTGTAGGTTATTACACAAGACTCAGTGTTAGCTGTTTGACTTTGGGATTCTTAGGTGGGCTTAATTATCATTTCATGCTACCTGCATTTCTTCAGTGACAGTAAGGATATCCAGAGAGCTATGCAGCAACTCAGGATTGCCCCAGTGAAATGCCTATAGTGTCTCTGTATGCCCTCTGGACATATAATAAGGGCCAAATCTGGTACAAAAAGCAGGAGAAAGTTTGTAATAAGCAGTCAGATTGACATCCATTTTCACTTTGCCTACCACAGCTCAAAACAAAAAAAAAAAGTATTAAGGACAAATTTCTTCAATGGAAATGAACATGTTCATTTAAATGCTACTGTTCCTAATATACAAATATCAGTGGCTTATGGCTCCTGGCTTCTATGTCCTGCTTGTGCAGAAATTGATAGAAGTCAGAAATACTGAGGTCTTTCTCACAGTCACAAGGTATTGTCCACCAGCTTCAATGCAATTCTGCTGCTTTAAAATTATCAAATTTTGGTGAACATAGCATTAAATATATATATATCTCCTCAGCTTTGTTGTGGAAAAGAGTTTGAATGCTTATGTTTTGCCTAAGTTCTCACAAAGATACTAGAGCATAACAAGGACATCCTACCTGGGCATAGACTTCAAATCTGGATCCTGCTCTGACGGGACAAATCTCCTGTCTATACACCCTTATTAGCCACCTTCCCTGGAACCCAGACAACGCCCTCTTTGTCATGGGATGGACAAGCCCATCACACAACTGAAGTGCAGATGGATGCTCATATATCCTAGAGGAAGCCTTTTTGCACAGGGTATTGTGCGTTCACATCTCTGGTGCCTGCATCGGTCACAGGCTGGGGAAATGCTTGGATTTTCCTTGCAGAAGGTACACACCTCTAGCATAGGAGGATACACGGAGTGCATGCAACCCTCAGCTTCACTTCAGACTACAGGAATTGTCCTGGCTAAAAGACTGGCCATGCTTGTGGCAGAACAAAGCTGAGTTCACAGCTTTTGTGTTATTGCCCCAGCCTTCCGCATGTGCCAGCTTCCCAAACTGAACTTGATAATTACAGAGTTGTGTGTAACCATGAGTTTACCAGGAGTCTTCAGTGAAATTGGGCCAGTTTAAACATCTATGACCCAATTTTATTCTCACTTGACTGCACATATTATTAACGTCAATGGAAATAATCTTAGATGCTCTATAAGTGTCAGAGAACAAACAGGTGCTCTCTCTAGAAAGGAACTATGTATTCTGAGAATAGGGCTGGCAGCCAGGCATTCCAGACTCCTCATGCTGGCCTTGAGCAGATTCTGTATTCTTGCTACCTTGTCATCCTCATGTAGCACAGACAGAATTGTTTTGCCTTCCTTCATTATGGATGTGTGTGAAGATTAAATAAATCACCTGAAAATTATAAGCATTGAAGTTACTATTACTTTATACACAAACCAGTAGCCTCTTGCTTCTAATCAGTCCCCTGGCTTCTGATGTTTCAGTTAAAAATTCATACTGGTAGGATATTTTCTGCTGCATTTATGTCTTCGTACTTCGTTGAGGAGTTTGTGATCCTTGTTAGCAACTAAGAAAGCTCCTACCTTATGTTCTAAAGATTAATTTAATACTTCATGGCAGTGAGTCAATATTGCAAAATGCTGGGCTTTACAGCTGTCAGGACTGTGTGAGCAGTTTGGGCTAATAGTGAAAGTGCCCTCCTTGCAGGGTGAGCTGCTGAGCAGCATCTCCAACTGGCCCGGTTGCCTGGTTTACAGAGGAAGACAGCTGAGGCAAGGATGGGCTGAGAACCCAGATGCATCTCATTGACCTGGATGTGGCAGCTGTACTCTTCCACCTCGTCTACCTGTACATAACCCACATTCTGGATATCTCTGGAAGTGGGTTAACCTATCTGCTGAATATCCCTGTGCATTTTTTCAGCCCACTTGCTAAGGCTGTGAATAAAATGCAAATGAGGCTGCAGTACTGTATATTACCTGGGTGAAAACAGGCTTTTAGATCCAGGAGTGTCACAGTTACAAAACCAGATGCGATCAAACATGTGAAATGACCCTGAAATGTTCTTAGGAGGCCAACTTGTTCTACCAGCATGCTTGAACTTTTACATTTCAGCAGTGTGAAAGCCAGCTTAGACATGAATTACTTGTTATAGAGACATCATCACCGAGTGTTACTAAATGATCACAAATGAGCAGTTAGCAATTTGAAAGCACTCAAATTCTGAAATGTTTATTTAATGGAACTGATATCCTAACTAATGCTTGCTACAGGTCAAGTGAAAAAATGCATACAAAATCAAATACTAAAAATACATACCAAATTCTACCCTGCTTTTAGATTATATATATTTTCACTTTACCCATAAAACTCAAAAACTCATCTTTATAAATACTTGTGCTTTGCACCACTGTAGTTGCTGTGGTGTGCTAAAACTGAAAACTGAGTTTCCCTGTCCAAAATACTATTTATTATTGTAATCAGACACTTGTGCATGGAACAACAACATAAAATACCAATCTGCTTTTCAACAAGTGAACAGAGACTTTAGGGCATTTCAGCACCTTCTGAGGAAAAAATCTCACATATTCAAGAACCTTCCGGACACAATCATGTGCCATGTGCTCTAGGACGGCCTTTCTTGAGTGGGGAAGTTGGACCAGGTGACCGACTGCGGTCCCTTCCGACCTGACCCATTCTGTGATTCTCTGATGTGTGAATAAAGTACCAAACACTGATCACAAGTGTGCAGTCCCTGTGCTAGTAGTCCATAAAGTTCCACCTGTCTAACTAAATTTTTGGGAAATACTTGTAGTAAAAAAATTGTGTTTGGTAGTCAAAAAGGGGACTCCAAGAAACACCTCAAATGCAACACATGAAACCCATGGCACTGGAAATACAGTGTCAGTAATGATCTTGACTTAACTGCAACTTTAAAAGCAAATTAATTCATGGCTTTTGCTGTAAAAGTTGTAACAAATATGATCAGCACTGGTTTGGGCTTAAAACCTAGAAGCCTGTGGTTCTTCCTGCTGCAATATGGTGTAATCAAGGAGGGGCAACTGGGCCCTGCAAGAGCCAAAAGAGCTCTGGAGGCACCTGACTGAGGCTGCGAGACCTCTGGACAGGCACATGTTCTGCCTCAGTTTGTTATTCAAAATAGTTCTGTATGGCTTGTACAGGTTCACTCATGATAACCATGAGTAGCAGAGAGTAAGTGAGCCCAGGTCTTCCATCTGTGGCAAGGACCTTAGGTAATGCACCAGTTTCCTTACCTTTTTCTGATAGGCACAGAAGAAACTGGGACTGAAGAAATCTGTGAATCTGCTATAGCCAGTGTGACTCAGACAACTGTGAATTCTTCTGCTGTCCTAGTAATCTGCTGTGTAAAAAAACCCTAAAAATTAACAGTGCTGGAATTACGAGGGTTGTAACAGAGGCAGTTTTCAGGTCTAGGGTTTCAAAACTAATTTCTTCAATTTAGGTTTTTATTTTCTTGCCACTTGAGAAAATTCAGAACACAAGACCTGTGTTATTTAAGAATGCTCAGTGTCTTTTTTGGAAGGAAGACCCAGACTGTCCTACATTACCATCAACAGAAATGTGAGTTTGGAGCCTAATTCTTTTGTAGCAGGGGAGATTAGAGAATACTGTGAATATCATTTCAGTATATATACTGAGTTTCCCAAGGGTATCTCATCAACAACAACTTCAAAAGTTACTTTTATGCCACTTCCACTCAGCTGACAAGAACACTTGACATTTTGAGAAGGTTTAGAATAGAAAACATTAGCAGTTCATGTTGATCATGCAACTCATTGGCAAAAACACTACTGTTTAAATATCACGTTCAGTCATCGCTGGATTGCAATCTAATGAGCGTAAAAGATGAGTACTTCTCAAAAGTGACTTGTCTTGTAACTTCTACAGTTACAAACTTGTAAAATGAAAACTGTGGACACTTACTTCCATCCAAATACTATTTTCAAGGTGAGTGTCCTTTTGTGCCTTGGAAACGCATTCCAAAGAGTTGTTAATAAATAGTCAGGATACTGCACTTTCTGCTCAGTGAAATCTCAATATGAATTTTCATTATTATGAACAGGATGAGTGATCTTGCTACTGGTATAGTGACCAAGTGTGTTCCAGCTTGTCTTTGAGCACTTCTAGCTTTATGGATGTATTTAGCCATTTTCAAGGAGTAGCATTCCAGGTGAGTAGTCAAATAAAAGGAAATGCAATGTCTCTGTCTTCCAACTGACATACACACTGCTTTACTTTTCTTCCAATTGAACCACCTAGTATTTAAGATTCACTTTGGCATGGATCAACTTGGTTGTTTATTTAACTTCCCAGTATGTAATAATTTGTATAAAAATGACCTTCCCCTAAATATATCTGAGTGGCTATGATATATTATACTAATGACTGCAACATGCAGAAAGCCAAAACAAGTACTTTGCCAGTATCAACAGAAATTATGAAAATACAGTTTGCAACAATGTATGAATTATTGCTGCCAGCTTGCAGCTCCCAAGTTAACTCCTGATGAAGTTATAAATTGTGACAATGAGTGCTGTTTCTATCTTGAGTAACAGTGTGGCCCAATTTCTGCTGTCATAAATGGAGACTAAATCCATTACAATTGGGTGGTTCTATTTCTGTCCAACAAAACTCAGAGTTATCCTTTCAACATTCAAATAATGATGGTGTGAGTTGGACACAGAACTACACAGTAATTTCTTTTGTGTGGTTTCAGCCAGTTCAGGTACAGAGGTGGAAGATAACTCAGTGACTCAGTCTGGGAGTTAACTTTCACCAGGATGTGCAGTTCAGATCTTTGTTCACTAGCAAGGTGGTAAAAGAAATCTAATTTCAAGCTCCATTGGAAATTGAGGGGAAGCAAACAATATCTGAGAGATAGAAAGCAAGGAAGGGATAGGATAAAAATTAATGAGAGATATAAGGGGTGGGGATAGGAATGGAATTGTTTATCTGAATCCTCCTGAAATGTCTTCAGGGACTTCATTCCAGGCCATACTAGTTTTAGCTGCTTAAAAACACATCCTCCCTCTTGTTTTAAATAGGGGTAGGCTAGAATTAGAAGCACTTATCCAAGCCATCCAAGCTTTAACTTTCAGGGCTCAGAAAAAATGGGACTTGGAACTGAAACAGCTTTGGTTTGGCTTATGCAATGACCAAACCTGCCCTTCCCTTTCCCCCTATATTTAGGCTAAAGCCTTAATCAGAGAACTAGCAGTGAATGTATAAAAACAGCACACACCAGAACAAAACACTAAACACTAAAAGAACAACTGCAATTCAGCTGCTTCACTCTATGCAATGCGGACTTATGGGCTACTGAAAAGATGATAGAACTGTTTCCACCCAGAAGTAACTATGAGAGGGAGCAGGATCATTTGGGGCTGTATTGATATAGTAGCAAGGTTGTCTCCACAGACTTCCACTGATGTTGCATCCCAAATCTATCTGTGATAGATAGCTTACATCTTGGTTAAGGATATCTGAAAGTCTGAAACATTTTCAAGTATGGTATGTGTACCCTGTTTTACTTCATCACTTTGTTTCTTTACAGGGGTAATCTTCACTCTGTGTGTTTATAGAAAGCTTGTTCTCCAGGTTAGAAAACAAGAATTGCTTTCATTGTTGGACTTCTTCCAAGTTCCACCATTAATTATAAATATATCTTCTTCAAATCTTTTTTACACAATCTTTTTTTTTTTGAAACTTCACTATTTAAAGATCTGTAATATCACAGTTTGCCAAAGGCCATATTGTCTGAGGGGAAAGAGTATCCAGGATGAAATGCTTTTCTTCTTTTTCCCCTTGTGCAATAATGCCTCATTACTGTTATTATTTGCAAAAGGGATGATTTTTCTATTATCAGCATATCTCTACTGCACTGTCAACATAATAGCTATTAAAGGAAATAAATTTTAAACATGTTTTGCTACAGAGGAGTTGAATTAACTCCCTGTCAACCTCTAGAATCTTTGGGAATTTTTCACAGTTATTTCCCAAGACTTTTAAAAAGGTTTCTGGAGCACAGAAAGCTTGCCTATTCTAATCGTAATGGAAGCATTTTTATATTAGTATATTCCTTCTGAAGATACATCCACTAACAAAATATCATATGGAAAAAATTAAAGATATCTCAGAAAAATCCCAGGCAATCCTAGTGCATTTGTCATTAGATAAATCTCCATTTATCTAATACATTCCACTGATCCTTTTCAGTTCTTTCATCTTCTTTTCTGTGTGTTTTGTTAGAGAATAGTTGCAAACTATTTGTCTTGCCCAGGTAGAATATGGAAGGGTTGTTGCACCTATCCTTGGAATGTCTTGGTCAGAGTTTTTACTGATGAGAATAGAAATCATAAATACTGCAGATACTTTCATGCACAAGAAAAACTGGATGCTCTAGGACACATTTTGAAATAAAGTTATTGCATAAAATTTTAAAACCTACCTAAAAACAACTTCCTCACCATGGAAAACATCTGTATATGATGATGATGCATACAGAACTGTGATTCAGTATTAGTGTAATTTCCTGTAACAGACAGCCAAATTTTAGGACTCTGCATAGAAGACAAACATCTTCTGCTGACTCACCCTCATCTTGCTCCACATTCAGTATTACAGTATTACTGTTCAGTATCACTTTTGGATTAATGCACATCTGTCCTGCTTTTATTCTCTTCTATGGAAGGAGTTTAGACACAACTTAAGTGAGATGTGAAAACAGGTGAAATTTCCACCTGCTGTTTTACACCTTTTTTTCCTATGCAGGAAAGTCTGGGGTCTGGGTTGGGCTGTTTTGGGGGGTTTTTTATAGTTTGAGTTAACATCACAGATAGACTCATGGGTGGGTATATATCCAATATAATATTGCTGTAAGAACAGGTGGGAATAGCTGTGGGGACTCATTAGTTTTACTGTTCCAGTGTTGCTGCCAGAAAATTACATGCTGCTTTTCCCCAGTCCATTTTAAACAGGAAGAGCTGCCAGAAGCTTACCCACTGTTTTCACATAAGTAGTATATGATCTGAGAGGTGGGAGTTTTGGGGCGGCACAACCATTCACTCACATCTGAGAGACAACCAAAGCCATTTGGTTTAACCTGGAGATAGAGGCTGTTCAGACTCACTGGGGAAGGAGCTGCTGCTACCAGTAACAGACATGAGTTCCCTTCTCTGCAGATACACATTGGCTGGAGCCTGATGGGTGGATCTCTTCATTTCTTGCTAGTGAATGCAAGGGCAGTGCACAAATGTGAGACTACACAGTAGCACTGGTGGTAGGCAGACAGTAAGGTATAGGATTACTTGATGCCTTACCTTCTTGAGAAACTAGGATCACTAAAACAGGAAAACAGTTACTTCAACCTACAAGAGAACTGGCATAGAGAAGAATTGTGAGATTGTTTATATTCCAAAAAGAAGCAAAAGAAGGGACCTCAGACATCTCTGCTATTTCTGCCTATGCTCTTTTTCTGCACTAAGTGTTGGAGCATGCTGTCCTTCTGGCTTACAATGAAATTTCAATCTATGGTGGTGCCAGAGAACAGAATGTCTTTTGGAAGCTCAGTGAAAAGAGTGAAGTACTGGGTTTTTATCTGCTGTTGCTGATGTGTCTTGGTGATTGGTGATTCAAAAACCTTCAGACATGACCATTTCCAGGGACTGGAGCAGATCAGCTTGCTGGGGGAGCACGCGTCATCCTCTTCTGTGCTGTTCTACTGGCAGAGAGGCTGGGAGTACTGCCTTAGAGCAACACTCAGTGACCTGCTTTGTTCCTAGAAAGAAGAACACCTCACCAAGGAAGGATACAAGAGTTTTTGAAGGATCCTGCAGTAATCTGAGGACTGAGATTATGCACACCATAAGCATGGGGTGAGGAGAGAGGAAATGCAAGATGCTGTTGAGTCCTGGTTTAAGAGAGGAAGAGTATGTAGCAATGTTAAATTTAGTTTGTCTCTGTGTGTAATGCTCTTTGTTGTGCTAGATAACTTCAAGAATCACAAACTGCCCTTATGAATAAACAAATAAGAGGATTGCTGCAGGCACACAGAGAGTACAATATGTGTATGAGATGTTATGTAGTAAATAGTGAGATGCTGTGTTCATGATATTGCAGCCACATGCTTTGCATGGAGCACTTAAATATTTACTATAAGTAAATCCATTAGGAAAGACAATCGTTCCCTCATACTGACTTTCTCCAAGCCAGTGCATTGAAAATAAACTGTTTCCTGCTCTAGGCATTCCTTTAGTGATGACAGGAACTCCCCCACCATGGCCTTAGTGCAGGAACAATTTGTGTTCGTGCTTTCTTTTTGCTAAGAATTTTGTACTTTGGACTTTGTTGATGTACTTCTGCTGCCATCTTAACACAGATCCCAATGTGATCTTGAATTTAGGGAATGGAAAATCCTGATAAACATCCGGGCTGCTGTGAATGCAAAGGACAAAGCCTTTGTAGTAAAATGTCTCTGACATACGCCCATGAGAAGTGTTTGATGTGCTGTAAAAGACATCTGTCTGAAAAAAAAAAAATTGTTTTTCCTCTTTGGCTTTGTTGAACAGACTGTAGAAATAAATGACACAAAGTAACCCTTTTTTTCCTCTCCTACTGCCCCTCTCTTTGTTTGATCTTGCAGTGATGTGATAATGGTGAGTCTGTAACTTGAAAGTAATTTCTGTAAAGACTTATACCATGAACAGAGGGGTTTTATTTTCTGCTGCTAAAGGGAGATCAAAGTATGATCTAGAGATTAGACCTGTTTTGAGAGAGAAAACTTAGTGGCCTATTTCTACCTCTGTCACTGAATTGCTGCATCAAACTGAGCAAGTCACTTAACTTCTCTGTGCCCTGAACCTTTGCTGTGTACTGAAGCATTCAGCTCTTTCACTAATAACAAACATTTTATATGGCTTAATCATAAATGATTGCCTGTGTGCTAATTAGCCACAGTCAGTGCAAAGTTTATTATACTTGTTCTCAACCTTTACACCAATTCATGGAACACGATGGCTATTTTTGATTTAATTTTGGTCACAGCTTGCAGGAAGGAAAGGAAGAAAGCACTGAGATCCACAGAGTAGCTGGAGGCAATGACACAGACTGCAGGCTGATGGGAATTTCTGGGCTCAGGGCTGTACTTTACAAAGGATGCTGGCATCAGAGAAGCATTATTATAGTGTTTTATATTGGTCTGGATGAGTTTAAACAACCAGCTGAGCTACTAGCAGCAATGTACACACTGCAGGCCAACCTTCCATATAAGTCCTGTGTCTCACACTGACTCTACTTGACTTTTGGTCACCAGTTTTTTTCTGTTGCTCAACCCAGTTCAAATAATGCTAGCTGAGGTATGCTGGCCTCCTCTTACAGCTGTAGTTTGGAGGTAGTGCTTGCTCGTGAGCTCAGACCGGCAAATGAGTAAGTCAGGTCCACAGTCTGCCAGTGTACTTGCATCTGCACAAATGCAGTCTGCTGAAAAGCACTAAACTGCCCAAGCCCTTCAAATACCAGGGTGAAGCTATGTCAACAGTTGTCTCCCTGACAACCTTCTGAGCACTCTTACACATGGAAGAAATCAGTCAAAATTAGTCTATAAAGAAAAAAAAAAAAAAAAAAAAAAAAAAAAACCTTGTGGAAATCCCTCTGCTTTAGGCAAGGTTGCAGTTTTACCATTTGCAAAGACAGAAAGATGTCAGGAGTGTCCCACTCTGTGGCAAAACTGGAAATTTTATCTGTAAGTACATGCAAAGGCAGTGTAATTAAATCAGACATACAGGAGCAATACAATACTATTCTTTGCACAAAAGCAACCTCACATCAGTTCTGCATTTTGTGCACGGGTAGCCTAAGACAAGAGACTCCATAATTCAAAATGTCTGCAGTCTGCCTCCCTGGAGAATCAGTAGGAGTTGAAGGAAACTTCCAAATGTTTCATGTGTATTTGAGGGAAACAAGAAAGCTGCCTTCTCCCTAGGTTATCAACAGGGAAACTGAGGAATAAAGGGATTAACAAGTTTTGTGCATGGTGACACATGTTTGGGTTTGATTATTTTTTGGTTTTTTCTTTTTAATTTTCTTTTTATGCACCTGAGAAAGAAGCAAATTCCCTGAATTTCCCAGTATGATACAGCAAAGCAAACCCCATGAATCCCTGCAGCAGTTGCAACAGAAATTTCATGCCCTCTGTCCTTTGTCCTTCTAAGGGGAAATGTTGGGTGGCATACAACATTTAAAAGTTAATGATAGGCTAGTCAGTAAAAGTGAAGACTTGCAGCTTTGGGTTGCAGCAGAGAAACAGGAGGGCAGCCTGTTCATGCCAAATGTCTGAGAGTACCTCATTCACGGAAAGCACTGGCTGACTACAAAGTACTCTGTTAATTATTGTTGACATTGCATAGAGAGCTTCATGCTGTTCTTTCTCTGCCTGCTTTGACTTAATTTGTTTGAGAAAGTACTTTTTCTGTGCTGCAGATTATGTAAATTCATATACTCTACTGCACTGACAGATGTGTCTTTGTTTTAGAAGAAGCCATTATTTTTTTCAGTGCTGAATGTGAATGGAGCATTTCACACTGGTGGCTTCCAAAAATATTTATAAAGTGAAGCTGAGCAGCTCAAAATATTTTGCCCTCCTACACTGACATTCACAAGCCTTTATAGCAGCATTATCAAAAGCATTTGCAGAGGAACGTGCATGAGTTGGCCACAAAGACTGGGTTAGTCAACAAATGACTGAAGGCACACATTTTAGTCAGCTCTAACCTACACAGTACAGCAGAACCCAGTTGCAACTGTAACTAACAGGGCAATTATTCTATATTGTGGGTCAAAGACTATCTTATAATGATCCTTTTCTCTCATAACTGCTGCATATCTGAGGAAATAGGATGAAGAAGTAGAAAGTGAGTAAAATTCTCCTTTCTTCCTCTTTCAGCTGGTAAAATGTGGTTTGACTGTGCACTGACTACCACAGGCAGTGCTCATTCTGAGGGCTGATAGCTGCATATAAGTTTGATATCTGGCTGTGAGGGGTGGCATTGTTTGCCTTCCATGTTTACGTTCCACTTCCACTGACCATTGCCTAAGCATTCTCCAGCTCGTTGTCCCACTCTTTGATTCTTCCTGAACATGCTGCTAAGAAACACAGCATGCTGCAGCCACTTGGGCAGAGAAAAAGGCTCCCTGTGAGCACATAAATGCATCAGGCTTCCTCTCAGATTTCACTATATATTAAAATGACCTCTCTGCCAATTGATTGTAATGACTTCCATAGTCTTCACCACTGTATTGAAACCAGGGCTTCCCACACATTTCTTCCCACTAGGAGTTATCCAAGAGAGCCACACCAGCAATCTGTGCCCTCCAGTTGCAGGTAGAAGAACTGTCTGGCTAACTTCATTAGTATGGGCATGATAACTGACACACAATGATTTCAATGATAAGACTGGCTGTGCTCCATGTCCATTCTCAGCTTTGTGCATTTCCATCTTTGAAGTTTTAAAATGTGTAATGAATAGCAGTGAGTCCAAGGAATCCTACTTATAAATCCACTAAATAATGTTAGCTCCATTGGCTTTGGTCAGCCCCTCCCTGTCCTCAGGAGTGTGGGCTATGCACCATGCTTAAACACACTGATTACCCTCAGCAGGCAAATGGATAGAAAAGACATTTTAAACAGGGGAATTCTTCCCACCTGAATTGATACAGGAAGGAGCTCAACAGCAGGGAGAGGGAATATTTGTCATACACTATCCTGTCTTCCTAAACACAAGTTTGCATTGATGAAAAAATAGTGAAAATTTTTACTCAGCAATGAACAAGGACTACAGCTAATCCCCTTCTTCATTATTTAGGAGATAAAATATCTCTCTAGTATACCCAATGATTGCACACTGCATAGGATGCCATTTCTCTTCAATGGGCATAGAAGTTTCTTTCCTCATAATCCTTGCATTGTTTGGACACAATCCTTTTTCTAACATTTGCATTTTTTGCATTGCTAGATGTTAATTTTTTAATTCCTGATGAGTGTGTGGCCCTTTTGTTGTCTATATGCAGTGTTAATTCTGTGATATTTAAGCATGGCTAAATGAAAAGTGTCTCAGCTGAAGATAATTTTCAGTCTTTTTTTTTTTTTTTTTTTTTTTTCTGGTAAGAAGACAGTTATTTTGGGTTTCTTGCTGCATTTTGGAGGCATGTGCATTAAAGTTACTTCTAAAACCTTGAAATAGGAAAGAATAGCACACTATAAAGCATATGTTCCCAGGAATTTGCTACCCTCTCACTTATAGCTTGCAGCAGGTGAAAAAAGCAGTAATGGGTGACTAAGAATGCAATAAAGGAAAGAAGACTGGAGAACAGTAACAGCAAACACATGTGGTCTTTTGTATTCTTTTGTATCCTGTGAAGTATTAATTTCCTTTAGTGAATTTGTAGCTTAATTAAAAAAAACCCAGACAAAATCAAAACAACAAACAAGCTGAATTTTCCCTTCAGCTCAGCAAAAAGTAAGAGAATACTAATAATTTTGCTTAAAATATTACTGATGATGCTATGACTTGTGTCTACAAGTCCTTGTGGACTTGTTTTGAACAGAGCAGAGTTTGCTTCTACCATGCCAAGGAAAGCAGGAATTGATAGAACAGATAAATTCAGACTATATGAAGAACTGGGTTATAGCATGATGGTTGACAGGGATGTTCTTCTAACACGAGGTAGCCCTCCAGATGGAGGGTGATGTGTGTCTGTGCAGAATGCATTTGTTTTTGATGGCCAAGCTGTGACTGTGAAGTAGGCTTCCATTCCTTTGGGACCTTATCTCAGATTACACCAGTTCCGACTGCTAGTGAAGAAGAACACCTTTCTTTGACCTTGACATTACTGGAATAAATGTTTAGAGGCATGTAAAACCTCAAAACAAACACTCCTCTCCTTGGGGAACAGATAAGCAAACAAACACGTGACAGATGATAGTGACTTTACTCAATGCGTGACCAATTCGCATGTATATTCTGTCTGCTCTCACTGGGGTTGTAAGTGGCCACAAAAGAAAAACAGGTCATGTTACTGGTGTGCCTGGTGTATTAGTGAGCAGGTCTGTAGGCATATGCTTTGACATAGAAGCAATGTTTGAAGATACCGTATTTCCCAAGGAAACCCTGAACATGATGCAGAAGTCTTGCTAGAGCTTTTGAGCTTTAAAAAAATTCAGTTTCAAAATTCACCTCCCACCCAAAAAGTACAAATGAATTTTTGCAACCAGCTCATAAAATCTTACCATTGCAACATGGTGACTCTGTCTTGAGAAAGACTTTTTTGGAAAACTTTACTTGGGATTGCATGCTTATGACCAGTAGGTGTACAATCCTTATGTAAACCACCTTCTGTCAAGAACAACCTTGCCACTGCCCCTCATCAGGTGGAGACAACAGATGCCTAGCAGCAGCTACAGGTGTGTAATGCTGGCTGAGATGTCCAACTGCATGGAGAGACAGGAGAAACAGAAACTGGTCAAACTGGTTCTGGAGGCCCCTTTAGGGGCTCCCTGATGCTGGGTCTTGTTCAGACAGGCTATGAAGCCCAATGCGACAGGGTGGCTTCCACTGGAAAGAGCCTTGCACTCGCATTTTTTCAATCTTCTCTTACTCCCGTTTTTGTCCTAATTCCTTCCCTCCTTTTTATAGCGTTTTGTGTGAAAGAATACACTGGCAATGCTAAGTACTGAATTGGAGGGAGGCCCCAGTTAAACTGGCTCCAGATGTGCTTCAACTGGCCTGGCTGTGCGCGCTGAAGAGCAAAGCCTGCCTCCCCGGCTGGGAGCAGGCACCCGTGTGCCAGGCGATGCACGTGGCTGGCTGCCACAGTTACTAACCTAGTATTAACTGCATTAATTGTGGACATAAACAGTGTTTAGTGCCAAGCATGTCACAAGCTGATTATAAAAGCTGTGGTGTAGGCAGAGTTTCAAATTGTGCTTCACTTTTAATTTCCAGCGCCCTTCCCCTCCCCTCCTATTTCTCCCTCCCCCTCTTTTCCCCCTCCCCCTCCGAAATTCCTTGAATGTGTCTGTGTATTTACCAAAATACAAATGTGTACCGAGCGGTAGAGCTATCGGGTTGTAAATACTATGAGTACCTGCTAATGGCCGGGAGCAAATTGTCTGCAGGCGCCGGGAGTCAGGGCGGGAGCGCCGGCAGACCCCGGCAAGGGACAGCCCCCTGCCCCCCCTGACCCATCCCGTCCCGTCCCGTTCCGCTTTGCCGCTGGGCGCAGCTGACCTACTTTTTCTGCATTTCTCTCCACACTGTCCCGACCCCTCCTACGCATGGGGCTCGACGGCTTTTAACCCTTCGAAGCGCAGCAGCCGCAGCCGCGGCTCCCCGGTCCCGCCGGCCCTGGGGCTCGGAGCCGGGGCCGCGGGGATGCGGCGGCCGCGGAGCGCGGCTCGTCGGGCTGGGCCTCCGAGCAACCTTTGCCCGCAGCACCACCCACTGGGCAGTGAGCGGACACGGACCAGCCGCGCCGGGCTCAGCCACCGCTGCTGTCTGCTCGCCTGTTGCCCTAAGCTTCCCCGGAACTGGTGTCAGCTCGGCTCCCTGTGATTCTCCCCTATTTCTCCCATTAACGAACCTTTAACAAAACAAATAATAACTGTAATGAAATACAATGAAGTACCTAGAATTCACAGAAATGGCGCTGTTTGCATTTCTGTACAATGCAGCCCCACCTGCCTGCAAGGGAAGGACATCAAAGCATTTTGGAGAGGCTCTGCCCTTTGTGGCTCATGCTCTGGCACCTGGTGCGGGAAAGGCTGTATGATTATGGTGACAAAACATGTCTGACACAGCATACGCTGAATACTGGCTTGGTGTGAAGAGCACATTGTAAGTGCTTTGTATTTCATGTGCTTAATGTGGTCAAATAGTATTCAGTATGATATTCAGCTGATTAATTGTAACTCACTTTTGGATTGCACTTTGCCTCCCTGTGTTTTTGCTAAAACAATGGATCGTCTTTTGCTCTTTTTAGAAGAATATTAGAGGAAAAGCCTTTCAGCTGCACAGAAGTCTGGAAAGGGGGAAGATAGTACTCTCACATTTTTAAATATAATACTCTTTCTAGAAAGGCCAGAAGTAAAATGTTCTGGAAAAAAAAAAAAAAAAAAAAAAAAAACAAAAAAAAAAAACACCAAAACATTTGCATTGGGTGCACACCTTCTAAGATGCAAAAATTTTGTGTGCCTTGAAAAGTGTCTCCTGGGTTTTAGTAAAGATTATTAGACAACTGTGGAACTTGTCAAAGTGTTTCCTCAAGTATGTAAACTCTACTGAGTATATAAACAAATTGCATTCAAGCACATGAAGATAATGGCATGGTCACTTTGTCCCAAAAAGCTGAAGTTTCCCTGGTGGAGCTGGTGAAACTTGGAACAAAAATAAAACTGCTGGGAAAGGAATTTCATAGCAGCATGTATTTCATAGGTTCAGGACCAATGGGCATCCATGGAGTAATCAAACTCTGTGGTCACTGTGACCGTGGAGTAACAGCTGTGGGTCACTCTTTTGGCTGTTGCTGAAGGATGGCAGGGATGGGCAGCGAACCTTGTTTCTGTTCTAGAGGAAGGCCACTTATACTGTTGGTGAGAGCATTATCTGTGTTTCGAGAATGTGCTTAGCTGTGCTCCATTGCTTTATCACATTTCCACTGAGCCGCCACTGACCTATTTGCAATCTGTTTCGCAGAAGTTTTATTTTGAGTGTAGTAAGTGGAGAGTTGTAGGGACATATGGGCATGATCTTCCCCCTCCCACAAAGGAGAGACCTTCAGTCAAGCTTTGGGCTATCTAATGGTGTTGGATTATCCTTAGCTAATGTCATACTCTCCTGCTCTTAAGGGTAATAAATAAATAAATCCCCTCCTGTCTGTCAGATCTCTCAGCAGCCTTGATAAGAATAACTGCCAGGTGTGTGTGATAAGGATGTGGTCCTTGGCAGCACTTTAGGGTACTGTTCTTGAGGAACTACTGGGGTAGTTCCTGGAAAAGCTGGATTTTATAGAGAGATTACAGGTATTTGTTCATCTAAATGAAGAGTGCTGCTGGTTCCCCTATGTCTTTCTCAAAACACAGTATGAATATTGGGTTGCAAATGGCTGTCACTCAGAAGTATAAATTAGAAGGGCTGCAGGGTATGTCAGTGAAACTCTCTACCTTCTTTGCAGTTGTCTTTGAGTAACAATCCTGGTTACCAGATGGTTCAGTCAAGGTTTGTTTCTCTTGTTTGTTTTCAAAGAGCTGTATGCAAGTTGCAGTGAACAGTTATATTAAAGGATAAAGAATTTGCACTTTACACAGGGAGTAAATTTTAAGTACCCATGAAAGCAGAAGCATGAAGATTCTGCAAAGTAATTGGTAGGCAAAAACATCTCAGCTCAAATTTAGCGATCAGTTACTATCACAAAGTGATCTTTAGGGGTTTTTTAATAAAAAAAATGTAGTATTTCTTTACATCATTAATGATTAAGTTGAAAAGTAAGTAATGACTGCAAAAATTAGTCTTAGTTCCAGAGTTCATAGGATACACTTACTAAGGGGGATTTTTTCCATGTTTTTAGGTTAACCCAGAGAATCTGTGGTATAGGAAGTAAAAACGATGTTGAATGAGTGCCACCAAGTGTCTTCCTGCAGAATATGAAAGCCCAGATCTTTAGTGGGAGCAAAAACCAGACTGCACCATTAAGTTCTGTAATTTTGAGACATCTCAGAGAGAGTGAATTCTGTTAGAGTGAGAGGAGTTGCAATTATTATTCCACTGAAGTGCAAAAGCAAACTCTGGAAAGCTGATAAAGGTGAATATCTGTGGTAGGGGCAGAAAAAAAAGATAATGCTAGGTATCCATCCTGTTTGTCTCTCTGTTCCATTTTGCTTATCTTCTGAGTGAGTGCTCAGCGTTGACACTGGACTATCTGTGTCTGTGCTGTTCTGTATCAGATGACGGTATGATACATCTTATCTCTCTTTAGCAGGGCTAGTACGTGTCATAGGACCGCCTAATAGGTAACATATGTTACAGACCTGTCTGTTAACAACTCCATTTTGGCCCTTCTTCTGCCACTATTGATCCCAATGCTGAACATATTAATAGCTGCCTTGGGGGCAAGGCTGAGACTTGTGTGTATGAACATCAGAGATTCAACAGAAGAAACAAACTAGGTGTTGTCAAATGCCCTCCAAGACAGTTTCATCCTGAATTTCCTGTAGATTAAAAGTTCCTGAAGGATCTTTAGATTTTCTGTTCATACACAAGAGTGTGTCTAAAGAAGGAAGATTTATATCAGTCTTACAACTTTCTGAATTTCAGTTTGATTCAAGAAATAGATACCCAAGTGTGTTGAAACTCCAGTTGCATTTCTCTATGCTGTATGTTGGGGCAAAAGAGTGATGCCAAAAAGCCATTTTACATTGCACACAATAATAGCTGCTCCTTGTCCTGCTGGAGTTCATTGTCTGAACTTCCACACTGCAGCCAGAAACCATGTCCAAAGCAGCTACACAAGGAGTTATGGTGGGCAGCAAACTTTGTATCTCTCCTCAGAAATGTGAAGTGCCTTTTGTTCTAGTTAAACAGCAGAAGGGGAGTAGACTAGGACAAGGGTCTAGCCAAAGAGACTGTTTATTGCAGGGTTTTGGTAATGTACTTATTTGGACAGAAATAGTTTAGGTCACGAAATGTGCTGAAGTCTGCATACAGAAATTGAACTTTTTTTTCCTGGAATATATTATTTATAGATAAACTGATCAGTCTGTAATGGCACCCATTAAACTTGGAGGAGTGCCAGGGAGCAAAAAGAACACCATATATTTTGGGACTCTGGGCAGTGAGGAAGCACAGAATTTCTGTTTAATCAGCAGCCCATTGTATGTCTCAGGGCCTTTCCACAGAAGTTAATGGGTGAACAGACTTCTGCTGGCACAATTTTTCCAATGTAGCACTCTTTGTTCTGCTCTGTTTTATTATTTCACTATAAATTAACTTAAAAGAGTCAGGTTTACCATTGTCTGAGCATGCAGTGAAAAAACTCACCTTTGCAACAGTGTATAACACTTTGTGTGATGAAGAGTGGAACGGCAAAGTACAGAGACAGGCATCAACATACTGAACTTTAATTATTTGGAAGGACTTTCACTATTCGTATGGGTGATAAATATTTTGTGGTCCCTATTTTGTTCAAAGGGGGAAGCTATCAAGTGATTTGCTCTCACTGCATGTAAAATTCATGCTGTTGATTTGGTATTTACCAGTATGCAGGGATATCTAAGCACCACTGTGTGATGTGCTGGATAATTAGACTGCCCTCTGTGTGTCAAGGCAAAGCTAGGTGCTAGATATATGCGAACAAGGGGAGAAGTACCTTTGGCTCAGATAAATGTCTAAGCTTTCGTTTAGTCAAAATTAACTTTCTATACAGAACATTAAGTAATTAGTTGTCCTTTTCCTCTTGTGCCCTTCCCAAGCACAATAGACAAAGTTATCAGTATTCTTGCCAGTAATTCACCTATTATCTCAGTTTAAAAGTATTTCATTGTTTCATGGACAGTTTTTAATATACTGGATAATGTTCCTGTCAGGCTGTGATATCTGGGCATGATCTCACCGTTCATTCAAGAGGAAAAATAAAAGCTGCTCCTCCGAAATGGCCAACCTTACTTCAGCTTTAAAAGCACTCTTTGGGGAGCTGAATAAAAGCAAATGGCAAACTAAAAAGTGTTGCTAAGGAACAAATCCAGATGCTTCCAGAACTTACAAAAAAAAAAAAAAAAAAAAGAAAAAAAAGAAAAAAAAAGGCACAAGGACACACCCACTAAATTGGACTAATGATTTCCAAAAGGAAACAATCAGAGACATATTCTATTATCCAACATTGCTCATTTACTAAATAAGGAAATAGTAAGAAAATAAGAGCTTTGAGAGACAGTATAATTAATAAACATGAATAACGCGAATGAGGGGGCTCTCCAGAGGAAAACATTTGCACAGGACCTGAATTTATAGTAAACATTCTACTTTAATAACGTCCATGGAAAATCACTTAAACAAGTTGCACAGTTGATTGGACATGTTGAGCTGTTGAGAATCAGGTGGAAACCCCACAGGAATGGTGTACTTTGATGCAAGGAAAGTTTGTGTTGTCATGACAACTAATGTGTGATATGTGCAGGCATGCCCTGCAAGGCAGTCCCACACTCCGAGCCATAGCAAAAGATGTTCCCAGCTTCCACTTTGCAGCTATCCAGTAGTTGTAAGAGAATGACCTCACAGCTGTAGGTGTTCCCCTATAAGTTCTCCTTAATGCACACAGCTTCAGGTGTTTGGTTTTCTGTGTTACCTATCAGCACTTCTTCATGTTTCTGCTGAGCTTAGCTGGTTGACAAGGCTCGGTTTTCCTTTGATTCTTAGTCTTCTAACAGTGTGGGTTTTCTCATTGCATGTATTAAGGACTATGTTAATGTATCTTAATATCTGGCTACAAAAGGTCAGAAGTTATATGAAACAGTTCATGAATAGCTGATGCCCAAATAAGACCTATTTTTATTTGAAATGTGAAATCTTGTACGCATCAAAACTTGCTACAAGAAACGTTACCTGTCAAGTAAATGGCCAAAGTACAGATCAGTGGGTACAATTTACCAGAGTAGAAGGCTATGGAATACCTCTCAAAATGAAACGGCCAGTATGTTTTTTGATCTTGGAAAAAACTATGGTTACCTTAGGTTTTATTTGATTAAATAACATAGGAATATATTGATTTTGTGACTCTATTCTCCCAAGTTTCTCTTAATGCATTTATACCTTTATATGTCTTTGTAGAGTATTTTTTCCCAAGACAAATAGTGTATGTATTTTATTACACAGAATTATGTTAAAAGGCAAAAATTATTTTAAATAATTACATGACACAGAATTCCCCTCCTTTAACAATGAAAATACTTCAATTTCTAGCTAACAGCAACAATAAAACCCTGTTTATTTTGTTGAGGACAGCTTTACTAACACCATGCTAATTGATGCTTAATCCAACTTAATTTGAATTATTTCTGCTAAAGGCACTTGGAATGGACTCTGAAATACTGGTTCATGTGGAGGAAGATAGTTATTTTGACTTTTTTTCCTAAGGTTTATTGGATGTCCCTTTGGCTATAGGGTGAAAAAAGTTGGCATTCTTCAAAGAGCAGTTTGCTTTTATTAAAATCTGCAGTCAGAGAAACACAGCTTTCATTGTGCTTTCTCCTATCTGAGTCATGTTCTCAATGGGTGATTGATCAACACTTTGTCAAGCCTGGACATGGTAAACTACAAAAACAACATGATGAATGGAATTTAAAATGTGTTTCAAAATAGAGTTCCTTCTTTATGATCAAAATGAAGGAAAATATTCCATAAGCACCCCAGATCAAAAATAAAACTGCCAAGTTAAATATAACAAAGTTAATTTAAGATTGTATTCTGCCATTGAAGAGAAAAATCAAACAGAACAAGACAGACCAACAAGTCAACTAAGCAATGTTACCTTTGGATCTCATCATTGCTCAAGCATCTTGAAAAGTCAAAAGAAAAGTTACAATATTTGACCGCATTCCTGGACTAAAGTGTGTCTCCTGCCTCTCCTATCATGTACCTCTAGTGCAGATCTTTGTGGATAGTGTCCAGAAGGAAGATGGGAGTTCTCCCTCCTTGAATGTGAGGTTTTTGATTACTGTGCTTTCCTTGTATATTCAGTCTTCTGGTTTAATTATATTTTTCTTAATTTTTAAAGAAATGGCACCTGGAGATATCACAATAGTCTTCTTCCTTCAGATGCCTTTCTTTTTTTCCCAGCTACTAACCTCATGTCTCATAGTGCTTTACAAGGTGACACCTGCATTTACCTTCTGTCCTATGTGTGTTCTTGCAGTTTTAGACTACAGGCTTTCTGGGATAATTCCTTGCCCAAAAAGGAAAGGGCAGCATGATCTTGAATAAGTGCTTAAACATAACAGCACAGTAAATAATGAATAATGAACAGCTTTTTTTTTTTTTTTTTTTTTTTTTTTTTTTTTTTAAATCTGTAGTAGAAAAGTTGGATTTGAATGTGACTGTTACTTGAAATAAAGATGACAACATTTTACAAAGTTACTGTCAGGAAGCTGCCAGTAAGTAGTGGCCTAGTGGCAACACCTTGTGATCAATTCCCCAGGAGTGGCAGTTTCCAAGGTACCCCTGGCAGAATCTCAAATGCCGTTTTTTAGAATCCATCTTCTGGTTGATGAATGTTGGTCGCGTAGAACATGCTTCTTGTCATCCAACACGTACAACTTGGATGTGCTCCTTGTTAGATTATGTGGTTAATTATGTGATTGTGTGTGACTCCTCAGCCTGACTGGGCAGGCCAGTGTGCTGCTGGAGTGGTGGCGAGCCCCAGGAACTCAGTGAGAGACCCTGCTCCATCTCCCTGTGGCTGCTCCAGGAGCCACCTGCTGGAGGGGTCCATATTGTGAGTGTACACTGACACATTTCTCACTGAGGGATGGTCATCCCAGCTAGCCAGCAAGGGAACGAGACAGGGTCAGGACTGGTGTTTGTGTGAGGGCTGAGCATGCCTACGTGTGTGGCTGGCCCTGCCCTCACACTGGCTATGCTGGGGCACACGGGTGGTGTCACCCTGACCTCTATCAGGCCACCAGCTCTGTCAGCCCTAAAGTTTTGTAAATCCTTTGCATTTCAATGGGTTGCTGTCAACAGGGAAAGTGACACAATGCAGCAATTCCAAGATATTTCAGATGACTTCAAAATAGCATGTCTAAAAGCTTAAAAACCAAATAATGCCCATTTTTACTTTTTGTAAGGAATTTTAGGTTGCATGCATAAAGTTACTGGAAGCATGCTCTTGTAGTTTGGTTAATAATATTTTTTTAATAAGTGGAGTGTTGAATGAATGGCAATGGTTTCCTTCAGTGTATTCTCACAGGAGGCTAGTCAGAGTTTGCATAGGCTAACTTAACTTTCCTGTATCTCAAGAAGATAGATGCAAGGAAATCCTTTGATAAAGTTGAGATGCACGTTATTTTGTTTGGTGGATACTGTTGCCCCCTGGAGGCCATTTCTCGGTTATCAAAATATTAGATTGAAACTTAAATTAAAACTTAGAAATGTTTGCTATGATAAACAAAATATTCCCTTTAGCAATTAAAAACATTGTGACTTTAATTAAAAGGGTTTATGAGCTTATCAGAGAAATAACTTATTTCTTACTATGCTAATTATTTTTCTACATTTGCTGTTTAGATTTGCAAATTGCTAGAGAGTAAAATTTAATTGGTTTTTAAGGGAGATGAATATTTAATTTGAATACAGTACTTGGGAAAAATAAGGATTTTGTGAATATGTGTGTGTGTTTTTTAAACAGTGTAGATAATCAGCCTAGGGAGTGTGAATGTCTCCACATGCACTGTAGACAGGATTGTATGCAATGCTCATAGAAATTGCTCATTTTGCTCATGGAAGCTGCTCGTATTGCTTATATTGCTCATGGAAGTGCAAGGGAAAGGCCAGTGCAAGGCTGTGACTAAAGGCAGCTCTGGCCTCACTCAGGCTTCATAGGTGCTGGATTGCACCTGGTTGGAAACAGCGCTAAAATCGGAGGCAGCTCTCAGAACTCTGTGTGGCCAGTGACAGCAAGGGCTGAGCTAATGGCCAAGTAACTCAAACCTCACATCCATCTCCTTCTCCTGGAAAGGGAGCCCTGCAGGGCTTCGTTCTGGAGGCACATTAGGGTGACTTTCTGAAATGAGAGTGGAAAAAAGATCCCTGCATTTGTGTGAAAAGCATGTCCTCTTTTCCCTACATGTCTGGGTCTGCTAGAGTCTTTCAGCTTTTTACAACAGTTTGGTGCATGGCTATCTGCAATTGAGATTCAGCCTAGACAGCAATGAATGTCAGTCACTGACCACTGGAATGAAATCACAACTACTGACCCAATTCCACTGTTAATAATTAATTGGGTTGCTCACGCAGAAAGTTTTTTTTTTTTTTTTTTTTTTTATGTGACTACAAGCCTATTTCTTAATATTTAGTTCTTACCTGCATTTCTGAACATTGTCACTAATGGTAGGAATTAAGTGTTAAGTTATACATGTTAAATTATTTCACTTTTGTAATTATTCCCTTGCCTATGCTTGTAATAGACTTTTTTCTGCATAGGTGCTGTTCCCATCAGCTGGTGTTCTGATTTCTGCTGCTTTCCCTGCCTCCCAGAATAGTTTTGCTATTCTACGCTGGGCTTTCTGCCCTGGTGAGCACCAGCATTTCAGGACATAGCCATGCTGGCAAAGAAAATAACCCCATACTGGTGCAAAGAGTATCAAGTCTGTGAAGGGAACAGAGTAAGGGCAGTGCTGGGTACGGCTTCTCCTACATATTGTCTAACCCCAGTACTGCTGATGTATCTGGTGGTTAATGAGCCATACACCAGGACAGACTCCCTGTTCTAGACTCGTTCTTGGTATTTCGCTGTTTCTTGCCATCCTCACATCAATCCCACGTTGCAGGAAGTCCGGCAGCTTTCTGAACAGGCATATAGACAGCATTTTTTTCTCCTTGCAAACTTGTTGTCTGAAGGCTGTAAGTTTCCCTCCTGATCCTGCTCTTTCTTTTCTTCCTCTCCTCACCACTGGGTTCAGTATTTCATTTTATGCAAAATGTAATCTGGTCTGTTGCACACAGCTTCATTAGCACTTCATGTCAGCTGAGTTACGGCCTTTCAAACAACTGAAATTCAAAGAAAGGGTGCCTGGTGAGGAGTGCAGTATCTGGGCTTGAACTGGTTATTTTCTGCCTGTAATGTCAGTACCATGTGCAGTAGGTTCAAGTGTTATAATATAGGAGGGTAATATCAGTTGAAATTATTACTGTTTTTTTCTGGGCACACTTGTGAATAAAGGTTTCACATAATCTGAGATGGCAGGAATTTGTAGTTGAAGCTCTCTTGATATGCTTCCTAACTAATTAAAAGAATTAAATTTTCTGCTGATGGAAATGCTCAGTCTGTGACATAGCTCAGCAGTGTTGATAAAGTGAAAATACTTAAATTTTGAGGATGATCTCATTACTTAGTCTTATCAAATGAGATTACATTTATACGCTTCCACCTTGTTTTTACATATCTCTTGCATATATTAAATTTAAATATTTATATGTAAACCAACATTAACTGTGTTTATTACTGTTCCTTCCAAAATTCTAGCTTTAGAAATTAAGATATACACAAAAATTAAGACAGAAAAGCATTGAGGATGCTCATTACAGTGAATGAAAAAATTTTTACTCTCCCGCCTCTCCATAGGTTCCCTCAATTTCTTCCTGCTGGTTCTTGATCTGTTTCTACTTACCTAATCCTCCAGCCAGAATCCTTCTTATGTTGCTTTCAGTAGATATAAATATACATAAACATAATTTTTAAAATTCTCTCCAGTTCCTGAATGACCCTAGATGTCAAGTAAATGAGGTTACCCCACAGTTGCCTCCTGCACTCTTACTACAGCCTGGGCAGATGGGGATCCTGGCTGAGGCCACAGCCCAAGGGATCTGAGTAGCCACTTTCCAGACTGAGGCAGAGAAGAACATCAGAGGAGGAGGATGATGTAATATGGAAGGAAGGAGAGGACTGCAGAGACTTTCACCCTGTAAACAAGCCAGTTCAGAGGCAGGTGGGAGGTGCAGTTCACCCTTTTGAGAACATCTGGGGCAGACGTGCCAAAATGGTCAGAATAGGTCAGATTGATGAACCTAAGATTGGGGTGTAAAGGGGCTTTTAAGGTGTTCATGATTAAGTTTCACCAGGCTGAAAATGGATGAAATATCCATTTACTATCCTTTTGAAAGGGAAAAATATAAATCTATGCATTTTTCACAGGCAGGAGGCTTAAAATGATCAGCAGATATTTTGGTTTCACCTGGGATATAGTTAATTTTCTGCGTAGTAGCTGTGGTTTGAATTCATTACGATACTAATGTTGATAACACACCTATGTTTTGGTTGTTGCTAAGTAGTGCTAACCCTAAGTCAAGGACTCAAGGACAGCTGGCCTGAATTGAATGGCATGCCCAGTGTAAACTGGGGGAGTTGGCTGGGAGCTGCTGATCTCCGCTGGGAGATGGGCTGGGCGTCACTCAGCAGGTGGTGAGCAACTGAGTTGTACATTACTTGTATTTCTTGGGTTTTATTTCTCTTTCTGTTTCTGTTGACCCCCTTTTAAATACAGTTTGTGTTAGATTTATGTTATTATTATATTTTATTTCAATTATTAAACTTGTGTTCTTATGTAAGCCCACCTCCACTCCCCCACTGATGTTTAGGGTGCAGTAAGCAAGTGGCCGTGTAGTACTTAGTTGCCTACTGGGGCTAAACCATGGCCGGGAAAAATCATTGTTTTTGCTTTCAAAATGTCATTTTTAATTTTGATATGGTTGAGACTTTGGTCATGAAGAAATAAAGACTGCATATGAAATAATACCTCTTGGGAAAACAAAAGAACTCAGGCCTAGGATATAAGCCTGACCACAAAATTTGGAAGGTGACCAAAGTCAAGGCAGATCAACAGCACCATCTACAAGACGACTGTGCTCGGCTTGCTCTCCAGTGAATGTGAACAGAAAGCTTTTACCATAATATTTGACACACACAGAGTGCTTTCCCAGGAAAGCCTTTGAGAAATCTGAACAGCCATTATGGGGAGGCTGAGGCACAGAAGAAAAATGAGGTGTCTCCCCAGAAAGCAAACATAGTCCCAGAGATAAATAATACTGGTATGCTGACTTCTGCTCTGTACTTGTTCTGTTGGTTAAAAAGCTGGGGAGGGGTGAAGGTAGATCTTAAGGCCATATTTTTCTGGAGAAGAGGAGAACTTAAAATATCCACCTCTGTTTGGAAATATGCCTCTTTTTCCTGTTAAAACCTCCAGTTTTAGGAACAGGGCTTTAATGGTCACCACAAGGAAGGTTTAGACTAACCATGGTAGCATGGACAGCTAATCCCACTTTCTGTTTCTCCCCTGACCACAAAATGCAAACCCTAAGAGGTTTGTAGGCAACAATGAGGTGAGAGCTGCCCTGCCTGCATGCTGGGTATTTACAGCTACAGAAATATGAATAAAGCGTGCTCCAGAGGGGCGTTAATTGCTATCAGTTATGAATACCGCAGCAGGAAGGAGAACTAAAACCAGCATGCAGCTTCTTTTGTTGGTGATGGAGGGCAAGCACAGCCACGTGTGGAGGGCTTGTGAGAGAAAGAGTTATTTGCAATTAACAGCAATGAGGAGCTCTAAATAGAAGCAACTCTATGGTGACCACAGTGCAGCCCTGGGGCTATCAGCGCTGCCAGCATGGCCAGGGTTTGGCTTTGTCTGCTGTGGCAAATGAGTGGATAAATAGAAGATGGCACTGCTGTGTCACTGTAGGACACGAGAAAACACGACAAGTGCTGCTGCCATTGTGAAGGTAAAAAAGGCAAGTTTATTTTTCTGACTCCAGCATTTATAGTTTTCCAAAGGTGACAGTGGATTGGAGGGTGAAAGTGCCACCTCTCCAATGACACTGGACAAACTACCAGTCCACCAAATTTCTCTGCCTCTATGAAGGAATGCAAAAAAATAAGTTATTTACAGAAAGTGTGTGAGAAAGTTTGCTACAAGAATGTAAACTCAGAAGGCTTTAGAAAATCTTAAAAAATCAGGGTGACACTGCTGCATGTGTGTGCATGAAGCAGCTGGCCAATTGGCAGGACTTCTAGCACTTTTCTCCCTGCTAGAAGAGAAGTGGAAGAAAATCCCAAATCAAATATAGTTACTGACACCAAGAAGTGTTAGGCATTGTGGTGCACCAAGAGCCCTATTCTTAAGACCCCTCAAAATCAGTAGCTCAGTGTTCTTCCTCTGGGCCTAAATTCCTGAGCTCAGTAAACCCCAAACCTGTGCACAGCTATTATGGTCTAAGTCAGTGTCACTGACGAGCGGAAAAAAAACAAGGCTTTTGAAGGTCTCTTCACATAAATTGCTTCCAATGAATTATTCACAGTTTACACTAGCAGCCACACTCTACACAACATCATTAAATTTTACAAGGCTGATGAACAGCTGCATCTTACACAATATTTTTTCATCTTTGCATGTAAGACACTGGTTCTTTCAAGGTTGCTCCCTAGGCAAGTAGCATTATTTTTTCATTCAGCCACAGAGAAAGCTGCCATTACTTCCTTGAAAAAATGTACCTCTCTTTACTGTGAAGTATTAACAGTATTTCTTAAAAGCTAGTTTACTTTGGCCTTACAGGTAAGGTGTGTAGGGGGGGAAGCATGCTCTTGAAATAATTCAGCAGATGGGTTTATTTCATAGTTGTAGTTACAGCTTACAGTGCTAATGACTCATGGCATAGAAATCTTCTGTAGAATACCTGTGTTGGAGAAAACTCCCTTGCCTTCATTGTCATGTTAACGTGGGAACTTATGCAGCTGTTAGATCAAAGGCTCCAGGTGTTGCCCCTGCTTAGGGATTGGAGATGCTCTAAGCTTGGGCAAATTCAGCCTAGTGGGGTTATGGTGTTGAAGTCAGTTTTGCTTACATGCAAGCTGACACAACATGGGAAGAGTTGGTACCTGGGATCTGACTGGACTTACAACACTTTCTGTATAGAGGCGCTAAGGTAGACAGGGTCTTCCACAATGGACTAGAAAGGACTCTATTACATAGACACACCCAGTGAAAGTGAAGATCGGTGAGCACAGAAGTAAAATATTTTTTTCCTGTACTGCTAAGTGTGGAAATGTTAACTGGAATCCATATATCTGTGTGCCAATGATTGGATAAAGCTGGCATAGCAGATGTACCTGGAGCGACTGTGTACCAGCCACACTTGGGCATCTGCCAGACTCTTAACCGCTCCCAAATTTAAAACTAAGAGACAAGGCCTGACACTTCCTTCATGTCTTGGAACACCTTCACAGCAGAAGTGATATGCCTGTACTTCCCTTCCCATTCTGGGCCCTCCTTCTTGAAGAGACATGATGTAAGGATTTCCAAACCAGAGGAGAGATCAAAAACGGGCGATGTGTCACTTGGGGGAAAGGATGATGGACAGGGAGAGATGGATGGGTGCCCTAGGGCACTGCTAGCTGGCTTTTCCCCAACTGTCTTGCACATTTGTAATCTGTTTCTGATGTAAGGAACAACATCCAAGTGTGATTTGTTAACTGACAAATGACAAGATATTATGTGGCTGCTCTTCTCATTTCTCTTCCTTATAAGCAAGGATTCCTATAGGATACCCCCTGCTGCTCAGCAGAAATAAGCAATATTCCCTGGGACAAAATGTAGCTTTCTTCTAGCTGTCTGTAGCACATAGCTCATGGCAGTTAATGCCATTAGTCAGAGACTTCCAGTTAAAGTGTCAAAAAATATTAATTATAATAAGGCGTTCAATGTCTCTCCCCAGGTGTACCTGCTCAGGATGCTGCTGAAGTCCTCTTGGGCAGGGATTATGGGGACAGAATGAGAAAGAGGTTTTATTTGTGCTGTGGAGAAGGTTAATTAGAAAACTTCTCACATTATTGGTGAATCTAATTAATTTAATTACTTTAGAAGAGAGTCCTGATTACACCTGGAAAAGAAAAGCCTGAAAGCAAATTATGGGTAATTTGATACAAGACCATTCAAGTTTACAGTTACATGGCAACTGCATGTTTTGGTGCCTTTTGAGTAAGAGTAGTGACTAAGACCTGGGCAGAGGGAGCAGCACAGAATGTCAAAAATTGGGTCAAAAATTGCCTTGTTCTGGTTTCCTGGGAGGAAGTCCTGATTATTTCAGAGAGTAAAAGAGAAAGTTGCCATGGAAGGAGACTCACTGGTTGTTCCCTATTTTTTCTAAGCAAATTATATCTAGGAATCATCTTTCCAATGATACTATTAATCAAACTTTAGTTATTTGCCCTATGTCTAAACTCTATTACACAGTATTAATAAGCTTCTATCTTAATTATCTCTGTGGGTTTATAAATAGCTAGATTTTGTCAGAGATGTTATGCACATAAACTTACATGAGCTCTAAGTTTCTATGACTTTCAGCCACCCTTCTACACCTGTCCTTTGTGAAGATGTATTTCAAAAGCCATTTTCCCACCACCGGCTGAGCTGTGATATACGGGATGTCATTAGTAAGGCAAATAGATACAAACTGATGCTTTGGCTTAATCAGCTGTTGGAGCTGGAAGTTACAGAAAATCCCTAGGGATGTGTGAACAGGCACATTGGTGAAACTACCAAATAAAAGGGCAATATAAAGAAAGTCTATGTTTTAATATTGCTTAGAGTTCTGGTAGTTGTCTCAAAGATTAGCTTGGCTTGGGAACTACTGTCTGAATTTAAAGAGAAGCCCTATCAAGCTAAATTGAGCTAAACACATGCCTTTTTTTTGCAGCATCTCCTTCCTTACAAGACATTTACTAAACCTTTCATGTTAATATAATAAATACCTGTTAGATCTGGCTTTCTATTGCCTGTTGCTGTGAATGCGTGGGAGGCTGGCAGAGCTTCCCATGGGTTCACCAATGCTGGGAAGTCCCCCTGAGGTTTTTGGGGTATTCCTTCCCTTAGCTGCCAAGCCCAGTCTAGGTTCTGGTGGCACAGGTTGGGGGAGCATGGCCTCCTGGGCATGTGCTGTCCCATGCTGCTGCAACATACAGCAGGGCATGGGCACGAGGCCTGGGATTCTGCACAGAACTGGGAGGTTGTATGTGAGCATCTGGTTGCCTTGAGTGGCCAAACAGGGGTTCTGTAGTGAAATGAAGGAAAAATGAAACCTCTTCTAGAACCTCTGTTAATACAAGAGGGAAGGGTTTTTTTGTGTAAAGTATTTTCTTTTGTCTGTGTTGACAATTATTGGCTTTTTGCCAAATTGATCTTGCATCTAGAGGTTTTGCTATTGTAAATGTGTCAGGCACTGAATGAAAAGAAATCAAAGCTGCATTGACAGTACCTTTCAACACTGATGAGGAATCACACACAGAAATGGGAGGTAAGAGATTCAAGGCCACATTCTACTCCAGCTATGGAGAGACAATATGCTGAAGAACAATAACGTGGAGCAGTTTGCTTAGAAAAGTCTCTCAGGGCTGTGGGATTTTGGATATGTGCCCCTAGACGTTTGGAAAGTAATAGCATTAAGTCATGGAGAAGAGAAGACACAAACACTTCTGAAAAATGGCCTATATAGTGTCTGGTTTTCTTTATATCAGTCCAGGGAAAATATTGTGCAATACAGGTGATGGATATGTTGGCTTTACAATATCAAATGATGAACAGTCAGTTCTTGCAAAACTCAAACTCAGGTTGGGTTGTGTAAGTGAACAGACTTGACATTACACATGATCTGATCATGAGTGGTAAGTTGTACATGTACTTCCATGTTTCTATAGATCAGGGATTGGTAGCAGATTGTATCCTGCCCCATCAAACTTTCATGCGGTTAGTAGAGTTAAGTGGTGTGAGACAATTTCTGTCAGGAAGATTTGGCAAGCAGAGTCTCCAACTGCTCTGAGCCTTGCCGCATCAACCTGAGTGTTTGTGACGTGCAGAATTTTGATATACAAAATTTGAAGTGTTCAGGTTTGTATGCAGACTGTCAGTCTTATCTTGCAGCCTTACCTTTATGCCATAGTTTAAGTCTTTAAGTAGGATCTCAATAAAAGACAAATGTGAAGTCTTTCTATAAGCATTATTAGTCTTCATTGGATATGTAATGTATATATTAAATCTGAAGATATTCTGCCCACTTCAAACTGTCAAACCCATGCCAAAACTTACATCACACTATTTACTTGTTATAACTGTCTCATATAAACTGTCGTAATTCCACTTTAAATATGTTCTTTTCAATGCAGAACTAATATGACTGTAAGGCATTGGGTTTTTGTTTTTTTTTCCCCTAATTCAGTTGCTAAAGATCTGGCAGTTCTGTACCTACTAGCAGTACTGAAATGTTTATAATCATGCCAAGCTGAACAGCCATAAGATGCTCAGGAACAGATCCAAAAAGAGCTAATACCAGCCTGCATATTTAATGGAGAGTATTTCTGTAAACAGAGAAAGAAATCAAGCATGCAGATGTTTGGGAACAAGTTTCTTAATTTATGGAACTCACTGCTGCCCAGTGGAAGTTGGTGAAGCTATGACAGTTCATTCCCTGCAGCAGATCTGCCTTTTGGCTTCTGTAAATGTGTCTTTGTATGGGTAATGTGTCACAAACTGAATGTGCCCATCCACAGTAACTAATGTCCTCCCATGGGAATAGAAGACCGCTGTCAAAACTATAACTTTTGCAATGTTACTGTGTGTTGCATAGGAACTGGTTTCTTTTTGGTAATGCAATACAATGATGCCACAGCCTGCACTTATACTCTATTTCTTACGAGTTTCTTCTTAAAAGCTCTCAAATAACATCAGTGGTAAAACTCCTATTGCCTGAGAACTATCTGGCCAAACCAGAATACATCTAAAAACTTCAGTATATATCCTTACAGATAAGAATATGAAATCACCTTTCAAGATGTTGCCAGTGAAGACCCCAGCATGCCTCTAGGTCTTACTGATTCAGACCTCTAACAGGAACACTATTAAATAGGTTCAGGAAAGATTTCATCTTCACATCTTCATATGGATTTACTGTTACTAATGGGTTTTCTGAAGCAGATCATTTTGCCAGCATGTGGAAATTAATTTGGCCCAAAAAGAAAAAGGAAAAACCCGTAGTTGTAAACCAGAACTACTTACAAACAATGAACTTGTAAAGGAAAACTGTTTGCTGTCCCTTGTTCAAAGCACAGTGTAATTTCTATAAATTGATTTCTACTCATTTTTTTGTCCCTGTTGGTTATGACATGAAGGAACAGAACCAAAGTAAGGGTTGAAAGACTTAAGCAAGGCATTAAAGCAGAGATAGTGAAGTGCTGGGACAGATTGCCTGAAGATGCTGTGGAATCCCCACTACTGGTGTTTGATGTTTGCCTTACTGCGCGTAAAATAGAAAAAGCATTTGTAGACAATGACAGAGATAGTGATTTTGTCCTAAGAAAAATGAGTGGATGACTTCTTGAAATCTCTTCCAGAGCCTAGCCATCTGCCCCTGTATATTCCCTGTTATTTACATTTTCTCAGGGTTTCTGCCTAACCTCTCTTATTTTATGAATTGTGTATTATGGAGGACTCACATGTAGTTGTTGAATATTTGAGTGTAACAAGTTGTTTTTCATTTTCTTTGATTTTTCAACTACTTTTTTGTTGTTACATATCCAAAATAGCATAGGTCCGTGTTAAACTGCACTTTAGTAAACCATATTTTGGAATGAAGGATGTGGATTTGGATTCAGAGTTCAACAAAGAACAAACCAATCTCATGCCACTGTCCTGCCAAGGAAAGTTGTGGTATATTTGGGCAGAGGGCTCAGAAACTGCTCAGAGACCAGTGAGCCATCTCTTCAGCCACAAAGCATATGGGTTAGATCATAGGGAGGGTATTAACCATGGAGTGATCTGGGTGGTCTTCATGCCTCAGCCTGGCTGATTTGCAGACTGCAAATCTTTACTCAGTAGATGAGCAAGTGTAAAAATGGAAGACTAGTTCTTTTCATGTTAGGTAAGCAGTATATTTCACTTTGCCCTTTAATCATGTCACTTGAAGCCAAGTGGTTGAGTCATGAAGCCAAAGGAACCACTCTGTTCCACTGTGACATTGAAAAGCTAAATCACATTTTCCAAAAATAAAATTTCACGGAGATATTGGGATGCCCTTTCTTGAGGAATTTTACAAAATGTAGAGTAGAGTTGAAATGTAGAGTAGAATTTGAATGTTATTCTCTCTTTAGTGCATACGTGCATATGTGGACTATGTCTATGGCTAAGTAGGCCATAGGCCAGGCCTGCGTGCTGCAGCTCTTACAGAGATAATCCGTTGGCTTCATTTAGAATGTGTGCCACAGATAAAGCAAAGCACTTCAGGAGGACTTACAGATCTTGACTGCACACTGCCTTCTCCAAGCCTCAAACAGCATTAGCTCTGAATACAAAATGTCTGCGTATTTTATCTCACTGGCAAACACAAGTGACAAGTGCCATTTCTGCAAGAAGCAGATTGCGACAAGGTTTTCCTTCTCTCATCAAAACTATAGCGAGTCAATCTGAAAAACCATTCACTGCTTCCTTGCCCACCTTTTGTGCTAGGAGCACCCACTGATGCTGACAGATACTGGTTTAAGAGAATGGGTACCTTGGTTTAGGACAGGGGACCTAAGTATTGGATTTCACATCACAGAACTGACCTTAAGAATCAGCTATGAAAATAATGCAATGGTTAAAGTGAGGGAAAAGAAGTGTTTGAGTATCTAGTATTTGAGAAAGCGAGTGTGAATTTGTGTGTGTGTGGAGGAAGGGTAGGGGGGAAAGGGGCAGGGTGTTTTTCCTGTTAGTGCAGGTCAGGATTCCCTTACAATTAGAGGCTGCGAGTCATGATGTCCTGCCATAACCATGCTTTTAGTTTGTCTCCTCTCTCAAAAACAGGATTTGGGGAAGTAGAGAGACATGTGGTGGATGTTGCAGGTTTTCGGATTTTGCAAGAGGTGCACCTGACACAGTAGCACTAAGCATGATTGATAGCATTTTAAAGCAAGCAGGTTTGTTGTTTTGTTCTGCCATTAACAAAACCTGAGAAGCAGTCCAGAGCTGTGGCTTCAGCAACCAGCAGTGTGAGGCTGGCTGAGCTGTGTAAAAAGGGGGTTTGATTTTCAGTGGATGTCTCAGATACCAAGCCATTAGATCCCACCACAAAAATAGTTGTGTAAAATATTTGCGCATTGGCTGTGGCCTGACAGCAATCGGACTTTCACTGAGTGGCTTGAAATATCCCACTTGGGCTGGGGCTTCTGTCCAGCAAGCCTTCTTCCTCCATGGGATGGCAAGGTTCCTCTGTGGGAATGAGAAAGGGAAGAGATATGTGGGAGTTTTCCCTTCAGTTTTGCACTTGTACTTTTAGAAACTGGCATGCATTTTCCTAGCAGGCTGCTGGCATGTAGGTTTGCCACCAGAGGGGTAGGAGAAGGAAAACAGCAAGGTCTAAGGCTTCTGACAACTTTTAGGGGTGTTTGTCTTCAGGAAAAGAAAGACCTATAGTCAAATCTACAGCTGATGCCAGCTGGCAGACATCAATGATGGCAGGACTGGGAAGATGATTTACACTGTCTGGGCATCTGGCCCTGCAGAAGAGGAGCGTTTTGCAGTGCAGAATATGAGATAATTTGGAGCCTGCACACTCAAGAATATTTTTAGTGTCAAGATTGCTCTTGGTCATTCTTCTCTTTTCGGTGTCGTGTTTCCCACCTGTGGCCTTTCATAGCTGTGCCAGGGGCAGAGATGTGCTTTGCAGAATTTGAAGATGGTGACCACTACTGACCACCACTGACCACCATATACACATATTCAGCTAATCTCACTATAAAAATCATGCCACAAATTCTTCCAATTTCATTCAAATCACTGAAATCATGCAAACACGCTGCTTTTAAAAACAAGATGCTCTTAGGCAGAAGAGGCCATATGTTTTGTTCAGGGGGGTTTCAGACCTGGCTGAAATCTGGCTCTGGTGTTTTTGTTGTTCTTGGCTTTATGGGATGTGTACTGTCAAACTAAGCTGTGATAATGGGCCAAGCACCACACCCAGAAAAGCAATATCTGGGCACCTTCTTCAGCAAAGTGATGGCATCACAGCCCCCTTGTGCTTCCGTGTGTGATAAAACCTTTGTCGCCTGATTTGCAAGCAGACTGAACTTCCCCTTCTGAAGTTCAAATGTGTTGCACCCACATGTGGCTTTTACAGTCTTCACAGCCTAGAAGAGGCTAGGGGTTTGTTTGTTTGTATGTTTGTTTATTTCTTTCAGAAGAATCTTTAGCCAAAGCAGATTTTTCCATTTTCTATGAGAAGCACTACAGGACAAGAGTGAGTGTGAGCAATAGCAGAAAAAACTAATAGGTTAATAGAGTGGTAGAATAATTTAGGTCAGAAAAGACCTTTAAGATTATTGAGTAAAACTATTAACCTAACATTGCCAAATACACTACTAGACCATGTTTCTAAGCCCTATGTCTTCTAAATATCTCCAGGGAAGGTGACTCAATCACTTCCCCGGGCAGCCTGTCCCACTGCTTGACAACCTGTCTGCTAAAGACATTTTTACTAATATCCAATCTAAACTTCCCCTGGTGGAAATAGGGACCATATCCTCTTGCCCTGTCTCATTACCTGGGAGAATAGACTGACATCTACCTCACTACACCCTCCTTTCAGGGAGTTGTAGAGAACAATAAAGTCACCCCTGAACCTCCTTTTCTCTGGGCTAAACAACCCCATCTCACTGAGCTGGTCCTCAGAGGACTTGTGCTCCAGATTTTACACTGACTCTCTTGCCCTTCTCTGCTCAAGCAACTCAATGTCTTTCTTGTAATGAGGGGCCCAGAACTGAACACAGGATTCAAGGTGCAGCCTCACCAGTGCTGAGGTCAGGGGGAAAATCTCTGCCCTGGTCCTGCTGGCCACACTATTGCTGCCACAGGCCAGGATGCCATTGGCCTTCTTGGCCACCTGGGCGCAGTTGGCTCATGTTCAGCCACTGTTGACCAGCACCCCCAGGTCCTTTTCCACTGGGCAGATTTCCAGACACTGCCTGAAGTCTGTGGCACTGCCTGGGGTTGTTGTGACTCAAGTGTGGGAACCGGCGCTTGGCCTTGTTGCATCTCATACCACTGGTCTTGGCCCATTGATCTGGCCTGTCCTTATCCTTTTGCAGATGATTTCTACCCTCCAACAGATCAACACTCACATCCAACTTGGTGTCATCTGAGAACTTACCAAGGGTGATCTCCTCATGCAGGTCAGGACGGGCCCTGATTGTGAGCCCTGGAGAACAGCACTAATGACCATGCATCAGGTGGATGTAACTCCACTCACCAGTCTCTGGGTCTGGCCATCCAGACAGTTGTTAACTCACCAAAGAGAGCACCTGCCCAAGTCATGGGAAGCCAGTTCCTCCAGGGTAATATCTGGGAAATAGTGTGAAATGGTGTAAAATGTCCATGTGGACAACACTCACAGCCTTTCCATCATCTACTAGGTCGGTCATCCTGTCACAGAAGATCATGTTGGTCAATGAGGATCTGTGTTTCCTAAGTCCATCCCGACTGGGTCTCATCACCTGGTTGTCCTGTACTTATTGCATGATGGTACTCAAAATTATCTGTTTAATGACCTTCCCTGGCACTGTGATCATGCTGACAAGCCCATTGCTCCCTGGGTGCCCCTTCCCACATTTCTTATAGATGGGCATCACGTTTTCTAATCTCCAGTAACCTCACACCTCCTTGGTTGACCAGGACTGATTGACAGTGGCTCAGTGAAAGCTTCACCCACTATTATTTGGTGGATTCCTTCTGGTCCCACAGTCTTATGTATGAAAATCATAAAGCAGGTTGCTGAGCACTGTCCTTTGTATTACAGGGCTTCATTCTGCTCCCCATCGCTTTCTTCCAGCTCAGAGGGTTGGGTACTCAGACCACAACTGGCCTTTCTATTAAAGACTGAGGCAAAGAAGGCATTAAGCACCTCAGTCTTTTCCACATCCTTAGTCTCTATGTTTTTGCCCTGCATCCACTAAAGGATGGAGATTCTCCTTAGCTCTCCTTGTGTTGCTGGTGTATCTATAGAAACCATTTTCATTCCCTTTTACATCTGCAGCCAGATAGAATTCTAGTTTGGCCCTTCTAATTTTCTTCCTGCAATATCTCACTGAAAAGCAGAAAAACTAAACTGACACTACAGAACCAACACCACATGAATTCAGAAGAAAAATTCATCCACTCACACATCTTGTCTCTGACATAAGCTTAGACCAGAAAAAACACAGGCTCCTAGAGAATTCTCCGGTATAAGACTTCCTAACTACCAGCTAGGCTTAGAGGCTTGCCGTGCTGGAGGTTGTTGCCTCTCTTTCTTCAGTAGACCTTTTAAGGACCTTCAATCCCTGGCTTTCCCTAATTGCTTTCTGCAACTTTATAATTCTGTTACACAAAGCATCTTGTGGTGGTGAGTTTCTCCATTTCACAAAATGAGGACTGAGTGAGGGGATGGCATTCCTCAGCCTGCTGCAAGAGAATGGAAGCATAGAGAGGACAGGGAACCCCATTGCATGTCAGCACCAAGCACTGATGTGAAAATGAGAGATGTAAGGTGGAGTGGGATTTGTCTTGTGCCATGTAGCGATGATATCTACTACTAAATAGATGTTCTTGCTAGCTTCCTTCCAGGTTAGAATGGTACAGAGGGCTGGTGCCAGGTCCTGGTCCTAGGTGAGTTCCTGAGTTCTAGGATATCAGTAATATTGATCAGTTTTAGTCCAGCAGTAGCTAAAGACCTTGGATTTGATCTGCATTGCTCAAATGCAGCAAAAAGGCAGCTCAACTCACCAGAGCTGGCCATCAGAACACTTAGTGAAAAAGAGCAGGCAGATTTCATTGGGTGCTGTAGATAGCCCCTACAATTCTTTACCTTTTCTATATTTGCTGGATGCCTGATTTAGTGCTAGACCATGCAGGTTTCACAAACACCTGTTAGACAATAACCAGAGAAATGAGGAGTACCAGTTACATTCTCAGCAACTTATGATGCACTTTGAAGCACCCTCTGGCCTGAGATGAAGTACGAAGTTTTGTCTGATATATCTGCCAAATTCATTTCTGCTCCTGATATGCCCAGAAGGTGTTAGCTGAGTCAAAACTGAGACTTTTCTTGCCAGCACTAGACCCTCAGAAAGGCAACACAAGTGTGTGTCTGCATGCTAGCCAATACAGAGCGTCCCTGTGGAGGAGTTTAAAGGGGAGGGTGCCCAGATCACTGTCTTTGTTCTTTGCCTTCTCTGAGTTTCAAGTCTGAACCATTGCCTGACAGTGAAGAAAACAGCTTCTTTCTCTGCTAGCTGCAGGGTGTTTTGAAGTAGGTTGCCAATTTTCCTACTAGTGATAGCAACCTAACTTTTTTTTTTTTTCTGTCAGTAGACCAGAATATGTCTGAACAACCACACACAAATGATAGTTTACAAATATGGATTACTTTTCTCTAAGGATGGAAGCATTTTAGGAGCTTAAGCTGCAATGGATATCTAAAGGTGTGTTTCTCACAAGCACCTGAAGTGTCATTGATACTCTTGCTTTTCATGTGCAAGTGTATTAGTCTTAAAAAATGCTTTAAATTCATGTTTCTCATAAACCACCTGCAAAAGCTGTGACATGATGTAGGAGAAAAAAAAAGCAACAACTGTGTTTGCACAGTAGGTACACAAAAAGGATTTGTACCTTTTCAGACTGAGTTTTAGATCAGAGTTGAAGAACTGCCAAGAGAGTTCTGCAGGCAGAAAAATCTTGTGGGAACAGGGTGGAAATGCCCCAAGCTGTTGAAACAAGCCAAAGCAAGATAATTTATTCCTAAATAATTACATCAAATCAAGTTTGACGTACATGCAATTGTGCCTGTGGAGGGAGATAATATAATGTAGCTGATATAGAATAGGAACACAAGACGTCATGAGCAAAATTAATTCCTAGTATAGCTTCAGTGGAATTGGTAGATATTGCCCTGCAATGAATATGGCTCAACTTATCATATAGAAATGAATCAACTTTCATATGGAAATGATATATGACTTCAAACTTTTCAATATATATGGAAAAATACCTTTTTTATATGTTAGTAATCTCTTTCAATAATGATATTATTAAATGCCATATTTCCTAATGAGTTAGCTATTGCATTGTAAAAACATTTATTTAAGATTTTTTTTAAAGTCTTAGGAGAGGTGCTGCAAAGTGGCACACCTGCTTATTACAACAGCATTTTGTAGTAATATCATAGACCATAGTAGGTTCTGAATTAATTTGAGAGAAGGTGGTTATTCTGCTAATATCCCAATAACAAACAACAGCTTCAAAATACAGCTGTCATGTCCCTAAAACTAAGATTTGTGCTCTGACCAGAATACATTGTCTAGGCTTAACAGCGATTCCTGAAATAAAGTGTAGAACTACTAATCATGTAAAACTACTCAATCTAAACCAATAAACAGCTTCACAGAGGTAAAGATTATGAGGTGCATCTAGACTATCAGAAGATTTCACACTGGTATTACTGTCAGAGAAAACCAAAGGAGGGAAACATGTTATGATCAATAATCAAGAGAGGAGGTTGTACCAGATTCCTTTATGTGGGAATGGCACCTGGGGAGCAAATCTTATTTTTCTGTCCAGCTAAGGTCTGTTCCAGTCAGCACATTGATCCAAAAGGTACCTAAGAAGACATGAAAGTGGTGGCTGAAGCTTGCTAAGACAACTGCCTTACCTTTATGTTTATGTTTATGTTTATGTACCTTTTTTAGTCCACTTCCTCTTACAGACAACTTAGGGAGTGTATTGAAGTGAAATTAGGACAAAATTTGGATACTATAAGGAACTGTACAAGGAAGCCCTGGAGGGTAGTGATGACACAGGTCATGCTTACCATTTGTCTCTGCCAAGCACTGCTCATGATCAGCTTATTGCTGCCAAGAGCTGTCAGGCCCACAGTATGACTACTAGGCAGACTAGTAGCAGCACTGAGAAAATATGAAAAATATATAATTACTCAGCATCTGAATGGAGGATAGTGAAAATTGGTTATTCCACTTCTTTTTTCAGCCCCCTAGAAACACATGAAGAGTAGAGTGCATGTTTCTATTAAGGAAATAACAGTGAAGGAAATTCACTTCTTCAAGGGAAAGAAGTGTGAAAGAAATGCAGTCTAATACTGCTTTGGGCAGCATTACCTTTCCTCCATACTAGGCCTTCCTCCTTTTTGGACTTGCTATGGCCGAAGTGGCTGCAGCAGCTTCAGTGTCACCTGTTGGACAACCAAGGAAGGCAAAGACAGTGTCTGACAACCACATGGGCAACTTGCCCTGACAGGCAGTTTTCCCACATGGTTCCTGGCACAGGTGCTGTGGGCTTTGGTGCCTGTCCTCTGTCATCCATCCTGTCACTGCTGAGGACACCTTGGTTCCTCCTGCCCTCATCAGCACAGAGCCTTGCTCTGCCAGGACCAGGCATTTCCCGCTGCAACAACTGCAAAATGTCACCCAGCCTAGAAAAATCCCAGGGGAAGGACATTTTCATGTCTGCCTCCCACAGCACATATTTTTCTGGAGAGGTGAAAGAAGAAATCATCAACACTATCAGTTCTTGGCCTCTGAAAAGAGAAACAGGTGATTTTCACAGACAGAGAAGGAATCTGTTTTTTTGTTTTTTTTTTTTTTGTAAATATTTAGAGGGATAGTCTCTGTAAGGTCAGTGGTTAAGAACAGGGGTAAGAGTGGATAATTTCTTCATTTTTTTTCTGTGGGCTGAGTGGTCTATGGCTCACCAGAGACCCCAGGACAGTGCAGAAACATAGTTTTCCATATGTTTGTTTTCAAGTAATGGACAAGACCCTTGAGTTTGCTTGGGATGCACTGAGGCATGAAGAGTGTCACTTCAGTGCAGGGTTGGCAAATATGTCTTAATTTACTCCTTTGAACAACAATTATCCATAAAAGATTTCCTGATTGTGTATGTGTGTGTGCATACCTGACATACATAAAAGATGCAGTAAAGACTGAAGATACTGAAAAGAAATCCCATAAAACATTTTTACACGAAACAGCTGTTTGTCAGGTCTCTTTAGCTTTATGCTAATTTCTGACAAAAAGCTTCAAATTTTTCAGTGCAAGAATCTTGCTTTTTCAGCTATTATGCAAAACTTCTCTTTTAAGCCCAGGCATCAACATTGCTCTCTTTTCTTTCCACATACATCTACATCAGACAGATTATACTCATTCAGCAAGACACAGTCACTGCCTTTCAAACCTGTGCTATGTAACATATTCTCCTTGTCTTTCATTTTTAATAAAACTTTATTCTTCATCTACTCGTAGACCAGGAAAAGGACAATTTGGCTGCAAAAAGACATGATCTTGGATCAAACAGGGTGGGGGAGAGGGGCTTGTGGAATGGGTACAGCTCCACATTTGAGTTTCTGTTCACCTTTATCTTCCATCATTTGGGGTTTTCTGGGTTTAGCAGTAATTCAAGCAGCTCATTTTGACAGATTTAGAGTGTTTCATACTCTAATTGGAATCTCACTGCTTTAATGTCCTCATTCAAATAGTTTCTCTGATCATGGCACTGAAAGGGAAGTCTTATGTTATACATAGCTTTATATGAAAGAAAGAAGGTTTATGTGATTATGATAATTCTTCTTAAAATCCATCAGACAAAGAATAATTTAGAATTCATTTATTCATAACAGCAGAAGTTAATATTCTTTCCTACAAAAGATTCTCTGACATTAATATTTTCTTCTGAATTTCTGCTATTTTTGCAGAGATTGTTTGGATTCCTTCACCATTACCATAGCCAAAACGTCTTTTTAATTTTTTTGGTCTTTTTTAGTATTTTCAAAATACTGTTTTTCCTTAAGTAAATAATACCGATTCCATTAAGATGGTACCAGAGCTATCTTTCAGCTTTACTGTGGATTTATGTAAGTATTTGAACAGAACATTCAATTCTGTTCTCTGTTTTGCAGCTAAACATTTTAATGATACAGAATAAATCACTTCCCTACAACTGAAGGTTTAGGATTTAAACAACTTTGCATATCCTTTCATAATTTGAAAATTTCTGTTAATGGTGCACTCCTACTTAGGCAATAGGGGAATAATGTGTAAATGTCTGTTTATATATGTAATTTCTATTATTTCAGTAGCAGTGATTTTCCTTTTTTTTTTTTCTCTGCTGATGATCCTCCTCTATTTCTTCAGCATCTTTCTTATCTAAGATGCTTCAAACCTCCCTAAATGTCATTTTGAACTGAGCTCATAAAAGGCTGGCAACAGCTTCAAATACTTAACTAGTTACTTGGGACCAAATTGTGTACTCCCTTGGCCTGACTTTATTGAAAGCCATGCAGTTGAAAGAAGAAAAAATTTGGCATGTAGCCCTGAGAGAATTGAAGAGTGACAACCATAGGAGCAGTGATTCAGATTAGTCTTTGTATTAAATTCACTGAAGCAATACATCTGGAATGTATTAAAACAATTTTGTTGTGTGATCTGTCAGTTCTGTGCTATTATTCTAGGGTCTTTAAAACCCTTTCCTCTAGGTTAAATGAGTTTTGTGATTGCAAAGTGACAGATGACAGGAGAAGCTTTTCCTCTCCATCTCTGTCAGGGGAAGCTGACGCATTTCATGTTAGGCTCAATACCTTTTCATTATTTTACTGTGGAGTTGAAAATATAGGAAAAATTGCTTGTAATAAAATTTGCAGATGACAACAGAAACAGGGATTTGCTAGAAAAATATGAGTATAGAGAAGGCAGGAAATGTCACAATCAGGTCTTGCTATTTGCCTTTTATTAATAAGGCATGCTGGCTGGTAAGTATCCCTGACCAGGGATGCCTCTGTGTCTGTGTGTGTGTGTGTGTGTGTGTGTGCGCACACAAAGATAGAAATAACAGTTCCCTTTTTTGTTAAACTTTGGTGACCTCTGGTCAGCTTCTTGCACACTCATTTCACCCTAGAGCTCTTTGGCTGGAAGAGGTTTTGTCCTTTGGGTCAGAGAGATGTTGGATGAGACCACCTGTTGAGGCCATTCTGATCTACAGGTGTGTGCCCTAACTTCCCTGTCAATCTTGGTAGTTGTGGAAACTTGGTTGGTTTGAGCTGGTTTTCTTTGTGGCCTTGTTGAGTTTATGGCTGGGGAGCATTTCCTGGAGAGCTTTACAGGAAGTGACCTTTTGGTTTATTCATTGTCACATGCTGACTGTGAGGAACAGAAACAAATAAGCATCATAGAACCAATTTGAAGTGGTTTTGAGTTGCAGGTCAAATAATAATAAAAATAGACCTTGAAATTTATGGGCACTTGGCTACTCACTGTAAGAGACTTCTTTCTGTGTCCTTTAGATTCACTTGGTCACCTAAAACTAGGTGAGTTTTTCAATCTAAACAAAACGGGGTGGGGGAAAAGCTCAGCTTAAAACCCACACTCTGACACAGAAAAGAGACACCTTTCCGAAATGTAACAAAAGATCCCACCAACATGAAAACTTACTCTGCACATCACCATTCTTGTGATGACATCTAGAGCCTCATTTCTTCCCTTGCTTTCTTTACTCAGACAGGTAAACTAGCATTCCTACTCAGAGAGCCACAAAAGTGCCCATCTGAAATACAGGAAGAGGAAACAATTGATTAGGCTGATCAGCACTTGTCTAAAAGACAGAAACAGCACTGCTAACAGCCCTTCATCTGAGGTTTGCATTGGCATCCTTAGACTCTGCCCCTGGCTCATCAGCAGCTATTGGCAGTGCAGAACAGCTGTGCTGCATGGCTGTGCCAGGCCTGTTGCCACCTCAGTAGAACAGGATCCCAGATCCTGTTCCCCAGCAGTGTCAGAAGGTGGTACCAGGTGTTCTTTGCCATTTCACCATTGTCTGGAGCATTTTCCCACAGAAGTATCTTATGGCTGGCAGCTCTCTAGTGCCCTTCACATAACTTACCTAGAGTCAAAGCAGTTTCTCTGGGTGGCAGGGGAATTATGGTTATGGTCAACCCAATGGGAATACAAATGGCCATGCAGAAGCAGGGGACCAGTGAGCATGCAGCAGGATCTGCAAGTTTTCTTCTTTGAAAGGAGTAGGTCTGAACCAATCTTGTTCTGTGCTGTGGGCTTCCCGCAACCAAGAGCAAGACTGGAAGGTACTTACCTTTAATTAGTGGTGAGAATAAAATATTTCTGAAGCAAGGCATATTTATACATGATTGCATGTTGCTAAGCACAGCTAAAGGAAAATAAATAATTCAGCCAAAGAATTGAATTTAATCTTACATAGGCATTGTTTTTACAAAATTAAAGACCTTTGTAAAATTGTGCTCTATCACATTGTCTCTACAAACATGGTACAACTTGCTAGGCTGAAAGGTGAGCCCTACTGTTGACCTGAATATTCCAGACCGAGTTTCCAGCTACTTTAAATTTCTTAGCTTATGAGTGAAAGTGTGTTTCATAGCCTTTTTCGCAAGAGATGGGTATAGTGTCTGTCCCCCTTCCCTTCTCGTCCCACCCCACCTTTTGAAGTTACTGATTTCCTGGTGACCTTCAAAAGGTATGCAATAACATTTAGTCAGCACACAAGCATGCAGGTGAGCTCCTTGGGTAAGAAGGAGCAAAGACTGGCTGCATTTACTAGAATAAATAAATTTAAAGGCATAAATGCTCCTTCCCTTCCAAGTACATGTCCCAGTTTGTACGACATTTTCAGTGTATGATGTTTATGTTAGGTGAAGAGGGTGCGGAATTTGGGTGTTTTTTCCACATTTTTTTGTTAATGTGTGGTAATCAGCATGTTCCTGCTGAGGCCTGGGGGCCAAGCAATGGGACATGCTGGCTTTGTGAGCCTGGCAGAGCACCACCACCAAATAAGGCAGTTTTCAAGCAAAAGATGTAGGTATCACTAATCTCACAGCTGTCTCAGAGTCCAGTTTTGGTGTGGCATCTGATATCTTCATTCCTTCTAGCTGCATTTCAAACACACTGGGACCTTTTCATTTTGGGGGAGAGAAAGAGACTGTCCTCAACCCAAGCAAACCTTGACTGTATTTCTTTGTCCAGGCCTTGGCTTCCTTGTAATTAAATGACTCATAAAATTGCTCACATACAGTTCTGCAAACAAACACAGGAATGTGTCATATTATTAAATGTTGTTGGGTTTTGGTGTTTGGTTAGGTTTTTGTTTTTTTCTTTTATATAGCTGGCATGGAAAAAGCTGTGGGAGCTTTGGGAACAAACTGTGAGCTTTGTACTTGTGCTTGTATAGCAGGAGTTCTGGTTTGCATTAACTCGGGTACAATGTGACACTGGAGGGTGAATTTCTGAGACATGATTCAGTCTTTGCTTTTTCCTGTAATCTGACTTGTGTAGTACTCCAGCACCAACAAGAACCACTACTTGTTCTGCTTATTCCTTATAAGTAGAAACCACAAAAAGATGAGGAATGCCATGCTCACTCCCTATGGCAGCTACAGAGTGGACAGACAAAAAGGAAGTCATGGCTGACTGAAGAGTTTAAAAATAGTACCTCTCTGCTTCATGCCCCTGGGGAAGCAGTAATACCAGTGATATACAATTCTAAAATACCCAAAGCTATCCATGACAGATCCATAACAGAGTCAACAACACATTTACAGAAAAAAAAGAAAAAAAAAAAAAAAAGAAGAAGATTTTGTGCTCTGGTGCAGTAGAAGTGTGCAAAAAACGTGGCGGCTCCTGAGTGCAAGGTGTGTAGCTGTATGCATAGAAACAGCCCAGTTTGGGGCATTTACTGGCAACAGAGGAAATCTTTCTGAAACAAAATGATATTGATAATCTAGGTTTTTATACCCAACTATGGGTATAAAGATGTGTCATTACTGGGGAAAATTAAGGAAACTTTGACTCTGAATATGTATCTTTTGGGAAAAGAAACATCAAACCTAGCCAAACAGTAAATTTACATATGGTCCAAAGTAGAGTGGGAAAAATGTCCCGAAGTGCTGCTCTTTGACAAGATCAGTGAGCTTGTACCTCTCATGCATTTCTTGATGTATTCATGCTCCCCGAAGCCATCTCCTTGTTATCTAACAAGATAACAAGTTTTCTTGTTATCTTCTAGAACTATCACTGAAAACCAACATTATTAGTTCTTGCCAGCTGGTCTCAGCCTCAGATTACTGGAGGTGGAACCTGATACACCAGTCAGAGAGAAATCTTTTGGTAACACTGGTGAAATCTGCACATAAATTGGAACAAGACATGAAGATGCAGCTACAATGATTGTGCAGTAACAACTGAGAAACAAGTCAGTATTGAACTCAAGTATGAAATAATGACAAGAAATATTTACATATGTGCATAAGTGTGTAATATTTTTAAAGGAAAGTCTTCAAGCTGTTCAAGAGACAGCTATTAAAGTTCTCTGCTACCTGTTCTGCTGCTCAGTCATGCAATTATATTCTTGCTGTTGCTGAAACTGGCACAATTTCTCTTTATTAAAGCAGGAAGAACAGATGTTGATGTTAATGTAGCCACTGGCAGGTGGCAATGGAACAGGACAGAGTCATTGAATGGTTCTTTGCAAAATTTTTTCCATCTTTTTCTGTAATTGCAGAAATGTGTTGCATTTCTAACATGGCAGAGGCACAGGGAACCTGGCACTCAGTTGAATGAACCTCTGACACATGGAGTGTGCTACGTGGACAGTATGGCTGCAGGTGCATGGCAGTGGCATTCCCCCACAAGCACTTTGACACAGTTAAGCAAGACCTAACAGTTTCTTGATGTGACATTTTAAGGCATTTGCAATGGTGGATAGACAAGGGGAGTTAATGATCTCTGCACATTTACACTGGACTGGTCATCCAGGGACTATTTACATTTGAAATAATGAATTTTAATGGACAGTAGTGTAATGCTTTTCCCCAGCTGCTTCCTGTTACCTCTCTTCTCTGGTTATCAAGAAATGTGCACACCTCCACTGCCTCAGGGAAGCAGTCATTACACTCCATGCAGAATTAATTATATGCCAAGGAACCCAGTGGGTCTTTGTCTCAATTATCATATACGTGACAGAAAAGAATAAAATACCTATTTGGACATAGATGCACAGCTCTAGTTTGGCTTCAGGGAACTCTGAGTGATTGGAGGACTGTTCTCAGGACTTGCCCTACATCTCTGACTGTTTTTTAAACAGGAATCTATTTTCTTCTTCTTCTTCTTCTGCATGCCTTGCAGTCTTCAAGTTTTCTTGAGTCTGTCCTCACTAAACTTCAGGCTGGTAATTACAACTGCTTGCTTAATGTTTCCCGATATTATTCAATCCATATGTCACCCTCATTCCCTTCTAGGCACATGTGGGGCGTAGTCCGTATCTTTCTGCGTGCAATCCCTCTTTGCTGTGATCACTTAAAAGACAAGGGGACACCGAGTCTTAGAAGTCTTTGTTAATCATCCACAGCTGACTATTCACCATATAAATAAATGATGATTTGTCTTCACATGCAACATTGCTTCACAGCAAGGAGCAGAGAGAGCGTGTCCTCTGTAACACGCAGGCACAACAGCCGGGGCAGAGTAGAGAGTGCCAGGAATGCCCAGACAAGTTCTTCACTCCAACTGTGTTCAGGCATTGCCACCTCCTGGCAGGGCTGGGGTGAGGACACGCTGCTGCCGTGGTGCACGACCTGGCTGTGCAGGCTAGGCTGCTTGCAGATGGGTTCTTTGGCAAATTGGCAGGGCTGACTGTGTTGATTTAAGGGGTGAAAATGATGGGTATTTCTCACTGTATGATTAAATACTCCCTTTTTGCACAGTGTTAGAAGCAAGGACTAGGGCTTTTAAGATGTTTGGGTGTGTCTTTATGGAAAAAGCCACATGCTTCCCATACTTCAAAATCATACTCCATGATTTTGTAAATTTGAGCCCTGACCAAAGGTGTAAATACACAGTTTTCCTCCAATGAAAAGCCCTCTTAGCATGTTAGCACCTAGTCCTTCATTTCCACCAGCCTCCCAAACTAAATGCTGCAGTTTTCTACCTCTTAACTCTGTCATGACAATCATCTCTGTAGGCCTACACCAAGTGGCATTTCTGAGACAAGCCAATCTAATAATAGGCAACCATATCCAGATAGCCAAAAGAGAAGTCCCTTCATGTCAGTTGGTGGTGCAGCCTCACAAGTGGGAAGGTGCAGCAATTAGGCCAGATTTGCTATGCAAGAAAACATCCAAAAAGGACAGAGTCAGTCAGTCACTGAAGGATCCCTCCCAAAGGCAATTAGCTGCTTGAAGAGTTGTCTATCTTTCTGCCTTATTTATTATTCAAATTCACATTCACACTCATATAGCCTTAGCTTTCCTGAGAACACGAGCATGCAAAAAAAAAGCTAAATGAAAGACTAAGATGTTGCTGTTTTTATTTTAGAATACCTAGAACAGCTGTCTGCATCGGAGGGAGGCCCCATGTCATATACTGTGACTTAAATCTTGCGAAGCTGACATCTATAAGGCAGAAATTCTTGGCTAGCTGATACACTGCACTGACTCCAGGCATCTCTAACTATTCAGATTCAGCACAATATTGTTGTAAATCACTTTGAAAAGACTTAGGTGCAACAACAATGTGCATATTTTGGGAATTTCCTGCTATCCCTGAATTTCTCCAAAAGTAGCCCAGGCTTCAGAGGCCTTATATCTCCTGGTGGGTACCTTTCACTGTTAGTAAGAAAATCTCAGTCTTTCACAACAATCATAGTAAGTCAGTACATATATGCACTGCACAGCATCAGGATTTTTTAAAGAGCATGTAATTATGAAAGGATTCTTGTTAAGACAGCATATTTTATAAAAGTATCTTTAATTAAAATTTTAAACCCAAATCCATTTATTTCACTATACTTTATATTCTCATTGTAAACTTTTATTATGTAATAATGAAGTTAAAAATAATCAAGTAACTCCAGAAAGTGATGCTGACATTCACTCAGAAGAGAAGTAGTAATCCTCCAGGTTTGTTGTATCAGACATCACTTTTAAAGAGAGTGAGAGATAGAGATCAATATATCTCTCATTCTGGAAAACTGAGTACTGTCACTCGCTGGTTCATAGAGATTTGTGCAATTTGTTTATAACTAATATCCCCATAACTGTACTAATTGCACATGTAGAGATAACAAATTCTCTGCAATATAGCTAAAGTGACAAACACCTATGTGTAACTATGGGTAACTTCTACAGAAGCCGGTCTTGTAGAAAAATGTTTCTTAAAAACAAAACAAAAATTAAATCATCTTCAAGGTAAGTCATGTTTGGTCACATTTGAAACACAGTCTATTACACTCAGTATCTTCCAGTAGCCTGTGGTGTGTGGTGCCTTGCACTGGACAGCCAAGACTAAAAGGCACCAGATATTATTTAACAAATAGACTGTAAACTCAGTAAAAAGAAAAAAAAAAATACCAGTAGCTTCTACATTTGTTTATAGTCCTGTCTTCTATGAAAATTATTTCACCCTTTCTCAGTTTAATTGCTCACACAATTTAATTACTAGAGAGAAAAAAATACCACTGCATCTCTAAGAATACTCTGTTCACACAAAAATTAAACATGTATACTCTAACCAGCCATATGCAATAAATATATCTAGCTCTAAATCTTATTCTTTATATTCTTCTAAAATTTCTATATCTAGCAGACAAATGTAAGTAGATTCCTGAGATATATGCAAATGATAATAAAATAGCTGCTTGTGAGTAATAAGTGATAGAAATGTTGCTATTGATAATATTTAAAATGAGGTTGGGCAAGCAAAGCATAAGGGTAAAAACTGAATCAGAAATTGATTACATAATTTGTTATTACTCTATTATACTTCCAATTTAATGGAGATACACACTACATTACAGAAGAGTGATAAGACAAATGCCTTTTCCTGAGGTGCCCACAGAGATTTGTCCCACACGACAAATACTAAGGTTTTGGAGCTGGTAATCTTGTTGCCTCTATGCCCATTATAAACTAATCTTGTTGTCCATATGCCCATTATAAAATATTTGAACTAGATGTGAAATTTAATTTTAGAGGTGATAAGGTATGGTGAAATTCTCACATGCTTTTTAAAGAAAGGTTTGAAGAAAAGATAGAAATGATTGCTGCTCAAAACACAACACAAGGAGCTATGGTATACCCAAACAGATACATAGAAAAAATATATCTGCAGAAGGATGGAAGAGCACAGAAAAGGTAAGTGCTGCTCTATCACAGGTGTATTTTTAGGAATGCAGTGCTGGAGTTTATGTTAAAATATAGAATCATCTTACATGCTGGTATGTTTTCTTCTAATATGAGATCAAGCCTCTGAGTTCCTAGTTTTCACTAGGAAAAAAATAACTCCCTGAGGAACAGCTGGGCTGAGGAACAAAAGAAGATGGCTACGTTTAAAAGATGTGATGATGTTAGAAAGTCAGAACTCCCAATTCCCCTCTGCTTATTTTACTACTAGGAATAATGTTATTTGGTGTAAAGGGGTTTGGTGATAAAATCAAACACATTGTCAGTCAAAGCATCTGACACACTTGCACAGTGAATTTCCTTCATAGTGAGGAATGTTTATGCTATTCTTCCTTGAGGAAAGGGAAGGCTGGAACAGCTAAATACATTTAAAGGTTAAGAATGTTGATGACAAGAATTTAAATTCCAATCTGCATTCCAATATAGGAGAGGAAGAGGGCTCAAAGTCATGAAATAGATTTTACAGGACTGCAAAATATGATGCAAATAAAGCTGTAAATAAAATGAAATGGAATGTAGCAGAAATACAAGCATCTTATCTAATAACATCCTTGCTGTGCACTTTGAGACTGTTACACTTCTAAAACTCTTTTGTGGCTGGATTTTGTGCAGAAGGTAAGAAAAAGCAACCTTACAGACGCAAGGCCCAGCTCTGAGCTTTGCAAGTTGAAAATGGAATTACAAAAATTGAGGTTGTTTGATTTTGGAAAATGAACTGCTTCTCCGAGGATGCTGGCTGGAGATGAGGAAGCTGCTGTTCTCCACGCTGTTAGTGGGAAATGTCATAATAGTAGTTACGTAATCTCATCTCAACTGCAACAAATCCTGGTCGGTCGTCAACGCTGTGGAAAGATGACAAGTGTCATTGCATAGGAAGGACAGAACTGTCAAGGTTCATGGGCCTTACAGCCCTCCAAACTCTATCTCAGTAAGAGTTCACTTAAAGATGTTCACAATATTTTAAGGTTACAAAAATGACACTAAAAAATTAATACCAAGTGACAAATACTACTACAGAGCATCCAGTCCATAGATTTACTATCATGCCTGTTACTTTGTGGTTGGTGAAGGTTCTAGGAGAAAGAAATGGTAAATCAGCTCCATTTCATTTTCTACTTCATTTACTTCAGTAATAATCTGGAGAAAAGAATATTTGCCATGCAATATCTGCCTTATAATGGGTAGTACTATCACACAGAGTGGTTAGAAGCATGGAGAGGAGCCTACCCACACACCATATGACTGTACCATCTTTCTTTTATATCTGCAATTGTTTCTTTATTTGGAGAACACAATTAAACTGACAACAATCCCTTACAATTTTACATGACATATTGAGATAGTGATTCTGCCTGACCTGAACCTTCTTTTTAAAATTTATTTTCTTTCTAATAATAAATATATTTTAGTACAAAAAAAAAAAAAAATCAGCATGCTTTATGGTATGTTTTTTAATAATAACAAGAACTGATCCCTCTCACTGTAGAACTGTTACAGCATTCCTTGAGTCAAACCAAAAGGCAAGAATTACTTTTTGGTTGCACATTCATTTTAGAGTATGAGGTTTAATAAAGCTAACAAAGAAGCAAGGTACCTAAAATGAAGTACCAGAGCTCCTTAATGTAGAACTTTTGGACAAATTTATTCTCCAGATGGTGAAATGGAAGAATAAGTGATATTACAGTAATTTCGGGTGCTTTCTGGAGACTTCCTACAGTTAAAAGTAACTTCAGCAGAATAGTTTAAAACAATAAATCATAAAATAGTTTTAATATACTTTTGCAATATACTAATTAAAAAACCAGGAAGGCTTTATTTTTTTTCTATATTTCATAATTCTAATTTCTAAATGGTTATGAAACAGAAAAAAAAATGTTTCTGACGTATCAGGTATGACCTGAAAAGATGGTTTGCCTCTCACTGATAAGATGTCAGTGTGGGATCCAATTTGAATATATTCTGTTATTAGAGATAAACAGCTCAAAACAATTAAATATGGAGAAATAGAACAAACATTTTGGCAATATAAGTTTGAAATTTCAGTAAAGCTGAAGCCTTGGAAATGAAAATTAAACGAATCACAATTCAAAATGAAACAAAAATATTTGCTTACTTTCAAACATTGTTTTCAAAATGCATTAGACTGACCTTTTTGTGTACTTATTTTTTATGCTACCCTGTATTTTGTATATAACTGTTCTGGCAAACTCTCTTCTACAAAATTGTTTTTTGTAGTACACTCTATAACTCAGATAATTTTCACCTGAAAGTTCAATTGACTTCTGAGCTTACAGTACAGTTGTAAACTAAACTCCAGCTGAAAAGATGTATTTTGAAGTAACCCCTACTCACGCCCTTTCTGGCTATGAATCATGTAGATTAAAATGTACTTCTATCAAAAGAGCATCCCATCACACTCACTTGTATGTCCAACATAATTTCATTAGACTATAGACTTCTGTTGGGCAGACTTCAGGACGTTCCATTCGTTCTCCTCTTTCAATCATCTGAGCAACTTCACCACCTTTCATTCCCTGGAACAGAGTGACCCAAACAGTCATCCAAGTTGCAAATGATTACAGCACACATGATGGCATAAATTGAACAGAGCTCTGGAACTGATTTTTGGGCTATCCTTTGACTCATTTGTTGCAGCAAGTCTTTTTAGTTGGGAAAAGATATTGGTTCAAATTTGCTCTGAATTTTTAAAGAAAAACCATGGCCAAATAAAATCACTCACCTTATATGGTTTTTGTCCATAAGAGAAAGCTTCCCACATTAAAACCCCAAAGCTCCAGACATCACTTTTGCTAGAAAATTTGTAGAAATTCATGCATTCTGGAGCATACCATTTGACTGGCCATTTTCCATGACTTTGTGCCTAAAATATGTCATAACAGAAAAGAAAAAAAGCAAACTAGATACAATGATAAGCAGTAAACAACATCTGAATGCACATAATTAACATTAACTTAGATCTACACACATTTGCACTAAGTACCATAACATTTCTGATGAAGTTAGCATTAGAGAAAATGGGTAACAGCTTCTTCAAAAGTATTACAAAATTGTTCCAATCTTCCATGTTCAAAATAATGCATTGAAATGAAATCTATGGTGAAAAAAAGCATAGCTAAATGACTTTGAGTCACGCTTTTAGTAGCATTTAATTTAAAGTTGCTCTTTAGAATCAGGTTTTTCCATTTGGATCTCACAAAGGCTAAGGGACATGTCCAGATGGTTGAAGTGGGTGCTCTATTTGAAAGCACAGTGACTTTCTTGTGGCAAAATGCAGTTTACATAAATTATGCCATAATACTGCTTTTTATGACCATTCAGCTGTCAAGCTATACCAGCACAGTGCTAGATCTAGTGACAGGACCCTACTGCATCCTGTGGAGTTGTAAAGAAAATCAGCTTTGATACTAATTCTTGAGGTCCTGAGACTGGGATTGACAAGGTAGGCTAGGCTAGTGGCAGTGATTTAAGATGCCTTTTCTGGCAGCAGTGACTACTGTTCCTACACAGGAAGGTCATCACAAGGGAGGATGGGCTTGCTTCTCCTCTGCAGTGTTTCAGGGGTTGGATTATTAGTTTCAAAGAGCTGATAAAAGGGGATAAGCAGAAGGAAGAATTAATTTGAATCGCAAGAGTGATATATCAGGAAAACAAATACAAACATTATAGCAGCCTTTGTCTCCCACCTTTTACATTATTAGATGTTGTAATTATTTTAATCACTTCAGGTGTACAGAGGTCAAAAGAATTTAAAACCCAAATAAACAGATTTTGCTTAGGTTAATTTATTATTTAACAATGGTGTTCTTTCAAAAACCTCCCCTAATTCTGTTCTGTAAGATGGTGTATTAGTGCTAGCCTATATTTTACTTAGATATGATGTTTTGTTTTGCAACAAAAACTTTTTCCCCCATGTATATAAGGTAGTATCTCATTTCCACAATTATGGTCAATCTTCTAATGACAAGTTTATCAAAAGTAAATGAAAGGAGACAACTAAAAGGAGGGACAAGCTTTTTCTTCCCTACATGTCTCTTAATGTTAATCACATATTTTAAATTTGGTAATCTAATATCAGATTATAAAATAATGAATGGTACATAAAATTTCTAATTTTCAACTGCATTTCAACAGAAAATATCCTTATTAAGCTATGATACTACTATTTTCATGTTGTGCTCAACCTTACCTTGTAATAATTTTCATCAGCACTAAGAGCTTTAGAAAGTCCAAAGTCACTAATTTTGGCATAATGTTGGGTGACTAACAGCACATTTCTTGCAGCCAGATCCCTATGAACAAAATTATTCTCCTCCAGGTATTTCATCCCCATGGAAACCTGATGCACCAGCTCTGTTATATTCTTCTCTGTGACATGTCTGAAAATCAAAATTGAATTTTAAAGAGGCCAGTAGTTCATTTTCATGACTTTTCATGGAGTTCAGATACAAATCTTTACTCTAAACTTGTCCACATTACACTGTAAACCTGATTCACTTACATTTAGTTAAGCTTCAATTTGAAAAGACAATCTAGGCTCTTGTCCTGGGAAGATGATGTGTGATCACATCGATAAAGGAGAAGTTGAAGGATATGAGAAAAGTCTTTCATTTATTCTAAATACTCTGTTTTGGCAGAAATATTTGACAGTTTGGAGACATGTTCCAGTGAAGAATAACTACAATCATTAATTATTACATCAACAACATATCAATTATAATTGTCCTTGAAGAAAAAAAATAAAAGAAAGGAACTTTTCCATTCCTATGGAATGGAGTCAAAGTTTACATACCTATTTTTTTGCAAAAATTTGTTCAATGGCCCAAGTTCAGCCATTTCCATTACTAACATCCAGGCCTCAGCTTCACATATACCTATCATTCGGACAATATATGGGTTATCCAGTTGCTGCATTACATTTGCTTCTCTCAGTAACTCATCCTTTATGGCTGGATCATTACTCTCATTCTTCAGAATTTTTACAGCCACAGGCTTGGCACCCCTGCAAAAGAGAATCCAGTTCTGGAACCAGTTGCTGAAAAATCTGTGCACCAATGCACACAATCTTCAATAGATATTTCCATTCACATAGTACAAATTGTGACAAAAGACAGAATTGACACTCAGAGAAGAAAAAAAGCAGCCATAACAGGAACATCTCTCTATCAAATGCTCAGAAGACAGCTAAGCAAAAGAGCGAGAATGAAAAGAACCTGAGAAAATTACAGATTGTCATAACAATGCCTAAAGAAGCCTGAAAAAAAAAATGCTGGACAAAATTTTCCTGTCCACTCTGGCTAGGATAGCATAAAGCTCTTCTGGCAAGAAAAGTTATAAAGAGCTTTCTAAGCACTGGGGTGTTTAGAGGGGTGAGACTGGAACATGCAGCACTTCCAGGTGCCAAGGCAGGGCTCTGAAACCCTGAGAATTTAAGCCTACTTCTGCAACCTTCCATTCATACAGCAAACTGACAGAGTGACTGATGAGATCAACATAGCTCAAGTGTGAAACACGATTAAAATATGCACAAGCTGAGATCAGAGCCCTTCAAATTCCTACATCCTATATTGGAAAAATAGAAATACTTTCTGCCTCTGAAAACCTCGGTTAAAGAAATGCCTCAAACTTCAAGAGATGAGAGTGTGTACATAATCAATCTATGCACATATAGCATACTGATAACATTTCACTATGAAAATGCATGAAGAGTCAAGTATAAACAGGGTCTGTTCCTACTGACATGACGTGACGGAAAATGTTACATGTTCTGTCTTCTTGAAAATCAACACTCCAGCTTCAGGAAACTGGTATTTATCACACTTCAGGTGAAACTCTCTTTGCTATAGTTAAACTGTCCATGGCACTCTCCACGGTTTCTGACAGAGACGTTGTGCAGATGGGAAATGCTGTGTAGCATTAGTACTTTTGCAAACTATGCAGCAAGGCAGTGGGATTCCCACTCTACTAACCCTGTCAGGAGAGGAAATACTCATAAAGAGTACTTTCCCACTTTATGACAAAAATTAGTGTGTAAGTGTACATACAAGGAGAGAAACTGGAGAATTTAGCTCAAATTAGTTACAGTCTGTCACCCCAAAAGACACACAAAGATTACTGCTACTCGAAAAGGTAAACGCTAGAGCTTTTACATATTGGATTCTATGCAAATAGAAGGCAGCACTCACTTTTTCATCTTATAGAACCCTTTCTTTACAGTACCAAAGTTGCCAGAGCCAAGTTCACCTTCCTCCAAAGTCAACAATTTCCTGTCAAGAGTGACATTTTTTGGTTTAATTTCATCTGGATCGGCATATGGGCTTTCATAGACCTCAGTATCCATGGGTAAGGCCTCTCTCTGATCACCTGCAGTTCAAACAATGAAAAAATTAGACATGATTTCAGACATTTTTGCCGCCACAGCTAATATATTCATCTTTTCTATGTTCAAGACCATCAGTGTGTGTGACTTGCAAGGGCGTTATAAAGAAACCATATGCAGTCCATCTATATGCATTTTAGAGCAGACCAAAAGGCAGTGGTGTCCCCCTGGTGACATGCTGTAACTATTGAACATTTGTGCAGGGTGAAACCAGGAGGTTCCTTGACAAAAGGAGGGTTAAAGTTTGGCCCTTCTCCTTGGTACTTCCCATTAGTTACCTCACACAATTCTTCACTCAGGATGCTGCCTTATATGTACTTCATTCTGAGGCATCCAACTTGTGACTGTCAAGTAACTGCATTATGCTTGGCACTGTGGATGCAAGAGGGCACAATTCTTTTTGTGACATGTAAGGATTTAGTTTTTAGAGTCCGGAAAATAATACTCCAATTCAAAATGGAAAAAGGGGCTTCAGCTAAATGATTTTTGTTATAGATGGTGACATCTGGTATCTTCAGCTACTTGGCTTCAGTATGATAGTGGCTATACCAATGCATAACAGAATGTGAAATATATACAAGAAAAAAAAAATAAGGATTGAGAAAGAGCTCTGCCATAAGGAAGAAAATTGCATTAATGATATATATTACTCTGCCTACCTCTTTCTGCTCCTGCAAGACCTCTGTTCCTTTGCAACACATATGGATTAAAAGGTGCTTCTTCTGGTGGGTGGCTGATAGTTGACTGAAGCTGTAGCACACAAATAAAGTTTTTCTGTTTAACAATGCATAGGTAAGTTAAAAGCACTTTCCTGCCCCCCACCCCCCCAAGAATTTTGGCATAAAGTTTGCAAGAGACACAGGTGAGAATCAGAAAGAAAGGGATCCAAAAGAGGTTATTTCATTCTGGAGGTTATTGTTGGAGCAGGCCAAAAGCATAGAAAGATATTACAAATATTTCAGAGCATTAGATAAGAGAGAATTAACTGTAGTGGGTCATGCACAAATCTTATTCTGCAGATATTAAATTTACAAGCTCTTTTCAAATTTGCCATGTAACACAAGTAGTCAGAAGGATTTCTCTTTAATCTGTTCTTCCTCCTTCTTCAAGTTATCTCTCCCCCTATCTAGGCCATAGAGAAATTACTTGCACAAATGAAAACAAAAAACAATTTCCTGTTTCTCTTGGGAATACTACAGAGGAGCTCTATTTTAAAGAAGTGGAAACAACTGTAGTAAAAAGTTACTACTTTAATAGGCTTTTGTAACATCAGGGACAAACATCATGGACCAGATATTAGGCTTGTCTGTCTGCTCTGAGGAGGGACAAGATCAGTTAATTAGGCATCTGGTTCAGATACAATTCCTCTGCCTTTACTCTTGACAGAGAAATAATATGGTGCACACAAACCATCTCACCCATTGTGTCTTCTGGAGCTCCTTGCCTGGCACGATAAAGTATAGATGAGAGAAACTACTGATCTGGTCACTTTTGTTTGTGAGCTGTTGGGAACAGGGAATTACAGAACCTATTTCTGCAGCCTCGTTTCTTTGCAAGCAAAGAGAAACAAAGCTCTAGCGGAAGCTGTCCCTGACCGTGTCTAAGGGATTGTAACAAAATAACCTTTAAGGTCCTTTCCAACACAAACCGTTCTATGATTCTGTGAAGTTTCCTACAGTGAACTTCCTATAGGATGTAATAGAAGTTTTATAATTTGGAAACTGCATTTAGTAGGGGAAACACCTGACCTGGGAACTACACACTTTGAAATCATAATGAAGTTATCTGCCCAATTTGATGAAATAGAAAAGGCTTCACTACATAGATTTTACAGTAAACCGTAAGTAGAAAGCCAGTTTTCAGCAATATTTGGCCTAGTAGTATGAACACATTGACACCAGGCACATTAAACATAATATTTCTGACTTGGAACAGTGTTAAAAGGCCATTTGCTGTCATGGCAAGCCACAAAACCCCAAGACAGTTCTGGGATATGTCAAGGAACAAACTGAGTGACCTACCATTCTCAAGGCAAATGAAGGTGTAAACCAAGATCCTTAGCTCTACTTTTGTTTTTCTAGACTGATTCACCCTGACAGCTTTCCAAGACCTGTGTCACTCTATTTCATGCAAGTAATTCACTAGCCCCAAACCCCCATTAAGACTAGGAGTCAACTGGCATACTTTGAACTGGCCAAATGTAACTAATGTACACCAAATTTTGCACACCTCAAGAATCCATTCACCAGTGGAGAACAGCTGGTAAAAACATAGCTCTGTCCAAGACATAGCTGAGTCCTCAAATTAGACACATGAGATATTACTGTTCTTTTCAATTCAAGAACAAAACCAACAACAACAACAACAACAAAAAATCCAAAAGGATTGTATGCACTTGCTCTGCATAAAAAAAAAAAAAAAAAAAAACAAACCAAGAAAAACCCCCAAAAACTTCCATGCTTGTAAATAAAGCTCTGCAGCTGTGAACTGAAAATTACACAGTGACACCAGATATAACAAAGTGGGTTCTCTTTCTTAGAGAGCTGCTCATGTTTAAGAAGAATCATAGTGTATTATTTATCATTATTTAGCTCGGTTAATACATATAGAATTATTTCTAATTGTTGCAGATTGATTAAATAACTTAGTAATGTCTTCTACGTTAATATTCCTACTTTCCTTTTTATTTAACTATCATTTAAATGCAGAGTCCTTTCTGCCTTACCCTTTTAAAACAGCAATTCTGCAGATCTTTTTTGGACAAAAGGATCTTTGTCTTGATGTATCTAAGGTATAGGGTAACTGATTACTTCTTGTATTCTTACAAGAAACAGAGAAGGGGAAAGATGACCATGGATTTATTCAACCAATAAAAAGGATTACAGTAAAAGAGTCCTCTAGAGGAGCCTTTTAAAAATGTGACATATGAATGAAATGGCTCCAAATACTCTAAATCAGACTTTTACAGTGACCATTATAGTTTTACAGTAAATAGCATAGTAAGATTCTCATGAAGGCAAGTTGTACAGCAAGTGCAATATTCTTTCAGGTTAACAACTCTGATTTGAAAAAATGCATAAAGTCATCTTATTAAAAACTAATAGCTAAATACTGTATGACAAACATCTCATTAGCCAAGAGAGGAGAGGAGCTTTGGCTACGAATCTCAGTTGCCACTAGGTGGCAGGATTTCACTTAAATTGTCCAAATTGACGATTTTACACTAGTAAAACAGACTTGAAAAATTTTGCCCTGGATCTGAAAATGTAATACAAATAGTGCATTTGTGAAATTAAAAAAAAAAAAAAATCCCAAAAGTGATTAGATATAACATAAACAATAAAATAAATATGTTTTTTATGGTTTACTGTCTGAAAGTTTTTGACATAGTAGAAATAATTGTGTAAACTGTGCTTATTTGGGTTAATGAGTAGTAAATCTTTTAATAGTTCAGAGCACAGCTTTCGTCTAGAGTCTAAAATCTGGCAGTATGATGTGGGTCTGAGTATGCCAGGTAAAGTAGATGTAAATGGTGATCAAATCAGGTTTTTGAAATTATTTTCCTAAGTGATTGGTTTTACTCTGCCAACATGCTTCAGTCTCTACTCTGTGTATGTTGTCCAGAAGGCAGGAAATAGGTATTTGACAACAGAAAGTGACCAGAGCAAGACACAGGTTTTACCAGCTTAACAGATAGCAGTGCGACCAAAAATATGTCTACAGAGTTTAGACCCCACACCCATTTTTCTGAATCAACCCAAAATGTGTAATAGTTTGGCATTATAACCCAAAATGTATTATAGTCTGAAATACAATAGTTTGTATTTCAGATGGTTGAGAGCACATTGTGAGACTGTGTCTCTGTTTGTATATGACAAACACAAATTGAAAAAGAGGTATGGGTCCTGTAGGGATACACAGCTGACAACTGCTGTTGCTACTTCAGCATAAAAGAGAAGTGAACCTGTAGGAAAATAATATTTGTTATTTATCTGGTTTATCAAATACAGTATATATCAAACACAGCTTTTCACTCTGAACAGTGGCATACCTCTAGGGCTTTTCATGCCTGCTCATTTTTGTTGAAGAGCAACTAGAAATAAATCAATAAACATACAGACTTATGGATCGAATAGGGGCATACATATTATTCTCAGCATGCAAACAAACTCATAGCTACATGCTTCAGAACTGCATCAATTACTGGACAACACCATTTTCTGGCCATGTGAAAGCATTTTCACTAGCACAGGGCAGCATTCCCCTTGGCTCCCTGGCATCTTGCCAATTTTCCCATTCTGCTTGGTCTTGTGATATCTTACACTTAAATGTTAGTGAATGCATAAGAAGATTTGTGCACATAGGTTATGTAAGTATGTATTTTGTTGATTTTATTGTTCCCTAAATGTGTTCAGTAATAGCATAATTGTGTAAACAAGACAATTTTCTGATTAGAAAGGAAACTAGAAATATAATTTTGTTCTGAGTGGTTTTGAAAAACATTTTATCATATTTCATTTGCAGAAATACTGAGATCTGCATTATTTTGGTATGCCAGAAGTAAAATAAAAGAGTCCCTCTATTTTTAAAACCCCTTCAAACCCATTGCTTCAGTTATAAAATCAAGCCCATAATTATGCAAATGATTAGGATAGATGCAGAAACTTACAAAATCTTAACAATCTAATTGTTAGTAGTCAAGACAGCAAGCGAAAAGAGGGGGAGAAGAGAGTGAAATTAGTCATTTAAGTATTTTTAACTCAGTCAAAAACCTAAAAAAAGTATATGAGGCACCTTTTTGCTGCCAGCCTTTGGGAAGGTGTACGATTTGAGTCTTGAGATAATTCCACCTCCTGCCCAACTCTAGAAACCACAACGTCAAAGAGGAACATTAAATGTGTCATGAAAATAACTAAAGGTATTTCACAAAACAAAAACGCTCTAAAAGAAGAAAACATTCCCAAACTTTCTGTTGCTTGTGCCTTCAAGTACACACATATGATGCATCAAAAAAACGTAGTACAGGAAATCTTAGTACTAAATTTTATTTCATCTATATTACTGTCAAACCATCCTGAATCTGTAGACATACCTTAAGGGAGTTTTTAAATTCAAATTCACTGCTCTTTTTCCAGATCTTTATAGAGTATGCTGTTTCTCCTGCCTCTGTCACTGAACTTTAGTCCCCCTCCCCCAATCCCTGAACGTATTTAGAAACGAGTGGATAACTTTCATGTGTGGAAGTGTGACTAATGTATCAAGCAAAATTTGAAGCACACCTTGGTCAAACAGTGAGGTTAATGAAGCAGAAAGCATGCTAGGTAATATTAATTCCAAACAAAAAGGAACAAGCTTTACATTTTACACACACACTTATGTTCTGTGTAAAGATACCTTAAAAAATATGCAAATATATTTTACAAGAACACATTAACTTAATTAAATGTGACAAATTAGCATTTTTAGGGGTCACTGAGAGATCATACATGACTATTAAAAACTGAGATGAAGCACTTATTGTTCAAACATTTAGTCTGATGCTGAGGCTAAAACAACAGTCTGAACCACATTCTTAGTCACTTTAAACAGCCTTTGAACTTAGATGTTCTGAACTTTTTAATAAGAAGCCTATTTGGACTTTTTATTTTCTGAAATGGTATCTTTTTTTAATACGATTGGCACATTCCCTAGTTTTCTTTTAAAAGAAAATGTCTGATTTCATATTAAAAAGGTGTCTTTTGTTTCAAGACACCAAGGACAGCCATGTGGTCCCTATCGCTGCTGGAGGAACAGAAATCTTTTTGATGCTTGACATTCTTCATAGCTGTGATGCATAAAAATTCAGTCTACTGCATATTGAAAAAGGTTATGGAGTCAACTATTTTCTTTTACTTCATGAAATTTTCTTTCCACCTTGGGAATAGATGAAACCTGAAGTACTACTTAGTTACAGTGTTGCAATAGATAAATTCTCTAAGAGGTCAAGTGCTCCTTTGCACAAGCTGAGCATGGTTCTCATTATACTTTTTCAACAAGAGTATCTCCCAGCACTTGGGAAAGCAACCACCTGTAGTTGTGGTAATCCGCTTAACACACATATTTGTATTAGACCTACAAATGCATGTTGAGATGAATACCTCATAGGCACAGCAGCTAGTTACAGTTGACTGTACTCATAAAGTTTAGATCTATTATTACCACCCAAAAGACTGTGACAAAACAAAATACTGAGAAAGGTTAAGAGGAGAACTTGGGAAATGGCCAGAATTTGGCAGTTTCACTATAAGGTCATCAGCTGGAGAACTGAACTAAAGACTTATCTCAAAAGTTCCTCTGCCGGTTTAAATATGTATTGGGATGAAATTGATTGCAGGGAGAAAAAGGTAATTTACAAAATCGAAGGGGTCAAAATCATGCTAAATCTAACTATGGAGCCTCATGTGAAAGGCAAGAAACATCCCATCCATGCATGTTCTGGGAGAAGCAAGAAGAAGCATCTCTCCATATTCTGCATGGAAAATTATCTTCAATACAGACATTTAGCATAAACTCCTTTCTTTTGCAGAGGAAGCATATTAGTAACACTAAAAAGGAGATGTCCATATTACATTAAAATTAAGCATTTTGTTACTCCAAATTTGTCCATGGAACAATAGCAAATATTAGACAAATCTGATGTAGATTTATGTCCCTGATGTAAATTTTACTCCAAGCTCTTATAACCGGCATTTTACTGATAAATCATTTGGACAGTCTTCCTTGCATATCATCCAGCAGTTGTTTCTACATTTCATTCATGTACCTTCTTAAATTCAAAACAACTTCAGATTCTATTCCACTAAGACTTTGGAATAGCACCACTGTATTTTAGGCTGCAATATATATATATAAATTAAAAAGATTTTGAAAAATTGGTCTGGATGGGAGCACTAGTATTAGACTGTTGCTTAGAATTGGCCATTATGTTTTGTTCCTCTACTTTCCCTCTTTTGCTTCTTTATTATAATCCTTTCTCACAAGTCATGATCATCCCTGTTGTCTTGCTCTGGATTATCTCCTGCTGGACAACATTCTTCTGTGCAGAGTCAGAAACAGGTGGAAGTCCTTCAGTTGAGACCTTGCCAGACTCAAACAAGATGGAAACACATTGATGTTTCCCTTTCCTCTACCAGCATGGTGGCTTCTCATTCTTGTTCTCATCCTGATTTACTGCAGGCATAACATCCTCTGAAAAGCTGTGTCTGCTCTCTATCATGTGATTTATATCTGATTGTTAAAAGTACAATATCTTTCACTAGTTTCTACTGAAGCTCACCCTTTTCATTTTTTTTTCCAGGACATTTCCCTAATTCATCACAATTATTTTGATACCCAATTAAAAAATTCACTATTCCAATTTACATACTTTGGCAATCATTTTCATAGATAAAAAGCCCCATGCAATATACTAGAAATATCAGAAACTCCTAAATGTTAATTATCATGGTGTAAATAATATGAGATAGATTGCACATCTTCCACATAAGATTCTGTTTGTATTATATATGTTGGTGATTGTATTCCTTCTCTTCAAGCTGGTTTTATTTTTGATTTTGTGTAATCTGAATAATTGTATTTCAGGCATATTAAAAATCTTCATGAGTCACTGCTTTTGCACACAAGTATTAATGCGTGAGAACCTGGAAATATTAAGTGAAATTTTTGAGCTCCATAAGCAGTACTAGTTATTTAAAATTTTCCATTTTCTATTTCTGTATTACAAGAAAGTAATTTAGCAGGCTAATTTTTAAAAAGTCCCAAAGAAAACACAAAATTCAGATTTCAAGTTTGAGAAATTCAAAATATCAAATATAGTGAAGATTGAAACAATGTTTAGTACACTCTTGGCAAAATATGCACTTTCACTTAGCTTTGGTGACTTTCTTTCTAGCTATCATGACAAGTCTTAAGCAGTAGAAGTTAAATTTACACTTATATTGTGAATTTTTCTGTGGATATTGTGAAACGTAAACTGAATGTGCTTGTCCTATCTCTACAACTGCATGTATGCCAGATGATACACATGTGGTCTTGTGTGCTTAAACTTCATGGACATTCTTGTAAATGGCACAGTTCCAAACCTCAAGGCAGTATTTTTATATCTAATTATTTTTAATTAAATATTATTAATAATTAATAAGTAATAGATTAAAAAATATTTTAAATTAAAAAGGGACTGATTTTGATTGCTTAATTTCCAATTCTTTATAAAAGTACCTGATTTTCAGAAATGAAGATATGAGAGTGGTTGTTCACAGGCCTGCTAGGAGTCAATTTTATTGAAATAGAGGTAATTGCTTACTTGAATAAATTTTTTTTCTATAATATGGGACTGCATCAAGATAATGATCTAAATTATCAAGTTATGCAGGGAAATTACTGAAATTAACTCCATATTTCAGATGAAATCAGCTACCTTGAACAAGACAGTATTATGTAATTCTGTGGACGTATCACACCTCAGATGGCTTCTGCAGTCAATGGACTTCGAGAACTTAGGTAATTATAGTAACAGGTGGACTTGCTCCCTCTTCATGGAGTGGATGAAAGAATCACCCCTAAAGCAGTGCATAAGAAATGAAACCCTTGTGCAAAGTCTGATGTTAACTGCACAGACCAAATATGAAAATAAATTGAACTTCCATTTCTGCTTCAGTCAGCAGATTCTCAAAGTGAACAACGTAAGCAATGTGGTATCTCTCCTCCTAGTGTTGATACAACTTTATAGAATATGACCATCAATGAGGCATCTTGCCTATGGAAAATACTGTTTTATCACATACATTATATGTGTAAAAGAGGTTCACAAAATTAAATTACGATTAGCATATTCGATACACTGATGAAAGCAATACCATGATAGAATATGTTAAGTTTCTTTTTAAATCACTGTTTATAACCCAAGAAAAATAAACTCACAGATTAAATAGTACCCAAGAATTAGAATTCCCAGAACAGTACGTGACTGTAATCCTCCTCAAATGAATGCTATTGCTATACCACCACATTCACTTACTTACCTTAGGAAGCGTTGCAGAAGAAGGATGAGTATTAAAGCCAAGATTATCTGCAAAAGAATCAAATGTAAAATGATATTGAGCAAGGTGAGAAATTTGTGTAAGAACACAGAATTTTACAGAGGGGATCAACTGTGTAGTTTTTAGATCCCATTACAGTGCTTCTCTTGGACTATCTTCTTTGCTTTTGTCTCTTATATGCAGCAGACTCTGGTACTTCTGGCCGCAGAGACAAAAGTGCAGAGCCCAAATGATTCAAAGGAGAAAGAAAATAATGGTGGAAAAAAGCATGTAGTGATTCAAAGGAATGGAAAAAGTAAAAACTTCAGGGTTGGACTTGATGATCTTAGTGTCTTTTCTAACCTAAATGGTTCTATGTTTATATTTGATTATTCTATATCCTCTCATCATGGCACTGGCATCCAGTTAGAATGACAGAAGGTGGTCTTAGAGAGAGAAAACCAGTTCTGGAAGAGCACAAGTTGGATATAGATCAGTCAGATGCATCTCTTTTCCCTTTTCAGTCAGGGCAAGAGGAAGGACAACGTCTCTTCAGTGTGACATGACATTAAGAAACAGGATAAAAAGCACACTGACACTTTCCTCCACCTCTTCTCCTTTCTCACAAGTTATCAAGGAATTCCTCTCTGACCCCATTTTCAGTGTTGGGTGCAGCCAGTGCCTTGTTCTACCCTGCTCCCCCCAACATGAGAACTCACCTGCTGGGGGAACAACTTACTTGAATTAATTATATGCCATATTCATATATTCATGCACCCATCCTCAATTCCTGCAGCAGCACTGCTGCTGTGCCTGCTTCAGCTTGGAGTAAGGACCACTGGAGCAGTGCTGGGAAGACCACCTTGTTCATGTTTGTGGTCCAAGTAACACACACTGCCACTTTGAGCAGCAAAGCACATTTCTGATCTAACAAAAATTTAGACCCAGCAGTAATTTGCTTTGGTAGCCCTAAGCTACAGGATCTGCCTCCATCATGCACAGTCTGGCAGATATTACCTTATTTGAAAATGTGGAAAATCTGCACCCACCTATATGGCATGTGGAAAAAATTCACACATATTTATCATAATTGTCATGTCTTTTAACACATATAAAAAGAATAGGAATAACTCACCATTTTCTGAGCCATGTTGTGGACAAGGAATGGTAAGAACCCTTAATAATCCATCTGGTTTGTATGAATAATGCTCAACTAACTAGCAGAATGAAAGAGGAGGGAAAAAAAGAAATAATGAGAGAAAAAGATATGAAAATATGAGGGTGGTATCATTAAATATATTATCTCTTTAGAAATGTGTGCATATGTACAATAGTTGATATATATTACAACAAATGAGCTTGGAATACAGCAGATCTTTACTGCACATGTTCTTTACTTTATTTCTATTTAGCAGGGTGCATGTTTCTGAAGTAACCTTGTGGATAAATGTGCAACATGATCCAGGAATGGGATTTATAAGGCAGTGTTCCCCACCCCCGGTTTTGCTACTAAAAAGCTGTGTAGCTCTGAGCAAAATAACTTACTTTTATGTCTCTGAATTCCCACTCTCTCTTTTTTTTTTATTTTTGGGGATAATTACAGCGCAAGATTTGCCCTAATATGTAATGCTTTCTTGGGACCTCAGAATTGTAATGGGATGTGCACAGTTAATAAATGTAGCACCAGCAGTTGTGGCCATTTGTGCTCCTGGATTGTCCTATCCACATCATTTTTTACAGGTTTGTTACTGCTATTTTCCATTTGGGTATAAAGGAGAAGGTCTGTGAATGTAAGAGGTGCAGACATGTTCACAAAAATTTTAAGATAGTAGAGCTGCTTTTAAATTTCCAGTGCCATCAGGAAAGAAATACAAAAATCCTAAGAATTAAAATATGCAAGCAAAGATTCACATTTTAGATCTGTGACTCACTTAACTAATTTTAATAGATTTTTAAGCAAGAAGACATAAGACTTTTCTGCAGGGATTTCAATTCCCTTAGTATTTTTAATTTACACAGTCATTTCACCAGTATTCAGTTTTAGTCTCAACTATGGCATAGTCAGCTATGGACTTCTTAATTGCTGAATTTTTACCAGAGTTCAGACATATTTTGGTGATAAGCCTCAGCAAGCCATGCTTTAGCAGACTTAAAGGTAGAGAATTTCAAAGCTAAAGACTGCATTATGTGCGCAACACCTTAAACTATCCTCTTTTTGCTTGCTAGAATTCTATTGGTTGCCATCATAAAGGACATTAGCAAAAGACTAAACCAAGCATATCCATTATTTAAAATGGCTACTTGCAAATACGAACAGACTTTCTTTCTAGACAATGTTCAGCTAATAATATAATAACTAATAATAATCACAGTTTTGAACTTGGCCAAGCTGCAACATCACATTTAAAAATGATTAAACTCTGTACACTTACATAGCTTTCTATATTAACATATATTTTCTTCATGTACAGAAACCACACAATGTTGAAAACATATGACAAACAACCTGTCAAAACATGTTGGTTTTAGCCAAAGACTATAGTCACAAGGCAAAATAAACATTGGTCAGCTGATCAGTTATATGGAAATGTGATGACAGATATCCATGTGACATGAGTTTAACAGACCTGCCAAAGGGTGTCAAATCTTTTTCCATCTGGTATGGAGAGCTTTCCTGTCTTATCTCTGTCAATACGATAGTGCAGTACTTTTCCATCATTCAGCAGGCACAGGGCATAGGAACCATTGCTGTCCCTTTCTCGGATACTGTAGAAGTAAGAAAGACTTTCAGGATTTACCAGGAATGAACATTCTTTTTAAATCACTCTTTCCTTAAAGCTTTTGAATTAAAACCAAAACAAAATCAGTACTACAACATCTGAAAACATTTTGTTAAGCCTTTCATTTATTTCTTAGTGTAATTAACTTTCAGGTAAATTGACTAAAGTTTCTCTTTTTTTTCTTCCAAAAAGGCAACAGATGAAAACAAAAAATCAATGACGTAAGACACTATTAGGCAGATATAGAACACTGTACACTGCATAAAGCACTCTTTGGGCAAATATGCATTTTAAAGGGTCTGCAGTACTGGCTTACCTCACTTGTGTATTTTATTTGAAATAAAGGAATGGCAGTAAGAACAGAAGATTTAATACTAAAAGAATGTAATGTGAAAAGGCAAAACTTTTGTGTTTGAAATAGCTTGCTGTGTGGCTGGGAATTTAAAGAAAATAATATATTTCTGTAATCATTAATTCTTATAATTTCAGGAAAGACATTAATATTTTGTTGCAGATTTCACATAATATCTATATGAAACTTCACATGATACTGAAGTGTACATATCTCATGTAAACCTCACCATGGAAAGATCACCAAATGTAATATAAAAACTCCATCTAAAACTCATAGGTAGAATGATCTCCTCCTCCCAGGAGACCTGCGAGTGCCCTCTGAGATGCCCATAAAGCATGACAGAGTTGTGATATGTGTGCTCAGGGCTAGCTGACACTGAGATCAGCATATTCTGATTACTGGACTCATAGTGGATGGGAATTTGTTACTAGCTCCATCATAGCTTGTGCAACATTTCTGAGTTTAGAAAGAAGGCTTTTTCTTCCAGTCAGACTCCCATGCTCACTGACAGCTGACAGTGTGACAGCAATAGAGTTAGAATAAAATTGACTGGCTTTTTTCCTTTTTCTTAATGAAAATCCTAGATTCTGGAGCACAAAAACATTTCTTGTTCTGGTGTGCACAGAAATCTACTTACTCTCCCTCGAATTTTTGAACAGCCTTGAAAAGAAATATAGCAGTAAATTCTCACTAAGGTATTAAGAAACTCTGCTGGTGCAACACTGGTATTTGCTATTATATCTCAGGAGATTTCAGAAGCAAGTATTAAATTATTCTCCTCAGCTGACTCTCCCAAGGCTGAAGTAAAACTATGTTTTGTCTGAATTACTTTTGCACCTTTTTCTTTCAAGTAGCATGATTCTTGTTGCCTAAGATGTGAACGGGACGCTGGCTAAAAGAAAAGGGAAGTAGGGTCAGTTTTTTGTTTTCTGAAACCAAAGTAACTTGTGTAATTCACTGTGGTTTCTTCATGGCATATAGGTGTTTTCTCAGCATGCTGATTTCCTGTGCTGACTGACCAGTGAAGAGTATTAGGCTCTGCTAAAATGAAGGGTGACTTTTACTTCATCTTCTTCTGACCTGCTCAAAGCAAATAAAGCTTAGAAAAATATTTTCAGAGTACAGGACATTGTTTCTAAAATGCAAACAAATGGCATTTCATTACAATCAGGCTTCTGTTCAGAATAGCACAAATAAGATAATAAAAATACAATGAATTGTTTCTTGGTAACAAATATCCTTCATGTTTCACAGGAAGAAATGGAGAACTGAATACAATTCAGTTCTACTGAAACTGGTTCTCATTTGCAAGAGTTGTTACTCTCACAAGAGGCATTGCAAACATTTCTTGAGAGTACAGGTACCCATGGGAGGGGAGAGTCCTGATTTCTGAAGACTGTGGCACAGACCCAAACAACTCTATCATTCTTCAGTGCAGGATTTAGGTGGAGTTCAGGTTTATACAGTTGGAATTGCATTTTGGAGCTTTTCCCTCCCCTAACCCAACAGCTACACAACTCTGGAGCCATCTGCAGCTCACAGCCATGTCAACTTCTGTCAGACATCTCTATCACTGCACATCCTGAAAACATCTCCATTCCATGACCAATCAGGGTCCAGCAGGACCCTTTTTCCCTCAGGGTTATGGAGCAGGTGGGTTTTAAACTGTAGTCAATCAACTCCAGCACAACCTAGATCCCTATAAAAGACAAAATCAGGAGGTACACAACCTGGATCCCCACAAAACATGAAACCAGAAGATGCTACCATCTTTCAAAATATGTCTGAAATGCAGAAGTATCAAGTACATTGAACTGACTGGAAGTCTTAGTTTTGGCAAACTGAACCCTTACTGGGTGACATGGATTGCCCCAAGCCACATTTTACAATTTCACTTTGGTTTTGCAGACTGTGGTAATGGCTGTCTAGGTTAGGCTAAGCCTCCAGAACTGCAGCTGGAGAACAGTATCCATTTTTATGTCAACAGTTCCTGTAAAAAATAGAATGAAAGGCAAATGCTATTCAAACAAAAAGGTTGTAAATTGAAACCTCTTTGAATGGACAGAAAAGTTTCACGTCTTCTTGATGGTGCTGCCTGTATTACCCAGAGCCTTCACATCAGATCTGGGAGCTCTCTTCATATATGGAACTTTCCTTGTATGGAAAGTAACAATTTTTAGAATGTTAAGAAAAAAATTCAAAATTCCAAATGCACTCTCTGCTTTAAAGTGATCTGAAATTAAACACGATATTTACTGTTCTTCAATAAAAACTGCTAAATAAAAAGGTCTTAATCGAAAAATTTTGGCAAGAAAGGAAGCCGGCAGTGAGGTATCACCTGGTCTTCCATTTCATGCTATTGCAGAGAACTGCAAATGTACAGAAGAAAAACATAAAGATAATAAACACCTGTAAATAAACAACACTTGTTTAATCCACTGAATTAATCACAAATATGAACAACTTAATTGAGAACAGATTTAAGTACATAGCTATATTAGAGAAGTGCCAAGGTATCTAGATTTTTTTGTGACATGCATCTTTAAAACAGCAGAATAGGGAATGTAGAAATTAAAATTGTTACCTGGTGCAATGCAGAGAATATTTAGGTATTGATTTTATATTTCATGCAATGTGTGTCTGAGTACTTTTTGTGGTTTTGAGAGTGCAACCTAGACAGCAACCATTAACAATTTGGACCACTATTACAGACAGTGTAAACATCTATCATTTCCTTCCTTTGTTATTTTCAAAAAGAACAATGTCCCAGTTTTTTCCGTTTCCATCTGAAAATGATCCTCCTCTTTCTAAAGAAAAATATCCCTGAGGGTCACAGAAATAAATTGCTATTACAATATGCATCATTGACTGTGTAGAAAAAAACAGAATTCAGGCATTCTGCAGTGGAGAATTATAAAGAAAATAAACAAGCAAGATGCTTGCTTTAGGAATGGTGTGAAATTATTCTTGCTTCTGAATCCAAAGGCATGCTAAATTTTATTCTTGGCATTGCTTTGCCTTCTCAGCAATTGCAGCTCTGTTGGTGCCAGAGATATTGACGCTCCCTATGATGGAGTTCCCCATGATGACGTTCCTCCTGATGGAGCTCCAGCCATTCCCTGCTTGTCTTGCCCTCTCTCTTCATGACCATCTCTCTGGTAATGCTATTAACAACATGGCTACTCATTATCACTTCAAAGATCTGCTGCACATTGCATATGTTCCAAGTTTGCGGGTAATAAGAAATGAACTTGGTGCCATCTGTAAAAGAATTATATAAAGGACAAAATGGATTGACTGCTGTCTTCATTTGCATCATTTCTTCTCCCCTGTTCACTAACACATCCAAAGCTGTTTCAGAAATGTCAGAACACTACAGAATTTAGGAGACATCTCAACTTCACACTATTGCTATCTAAAATGGAATCTAAAAATTCATCTCCTAGTAAGTCTGCTGCACATTTACAAAATACTTTTGTGAGAATGATTACATCAAATTAGTCTATTTATTTGACTTCACCCTGGCAGCAAAATACACCATGCTCCACCAAACCCCTAACAAACAGCTCTGCAGTAAAACTGCACCTGAAATAGGGGATCTTCTCAGTACAGCTATCTCAGTCAGGTCACAGCTTTTCTTCACAGCCCAGACTCCCTCTGCTGCTGAAGCACCCAGTGCAGAACCCATCTTGAGAGGCCACAGCCCTGCTGCACTGGTCTGCAAGTGGCACCCAACACGTTACCTAACTGAAGATCTGTAAAAAGCTCTCCCAAAGCGTCATGGGCATCATCCAGGCTGCTGTGGAGAAGAAGACAGCACCTCCAGAAACACAGTTCATTTTCTGTGTATTATCATTTATCTTGAAAAACTTTTATGGCTGTCTAAGCCTAGCACTCATTGACACTTTCAAGAGGACCTTCATCATTAATTAATATCCCTGAATTAAGGTCATATTTAATAGGATTGTTTATCTTCTATGATGTCAAAAATGTCCAGTCCCTATTATGGATAGAAACTTAATACTGATAGAATTATCTAAAGAATTCTCTACATGGTCAGAAAAATGACCTAGCTCAGTATGCAGTCTGGTAGCAGCAAACCCCTAGAAGGAGGCAGCAATATCAGTGTAAATATATACTGCTACATATACAAGAAACAGAAATTTTTGGTCAGACAAAAGACAAGGATACTCTTACAGATAACCGCACTTCAAAGTTTATTATTTTGAAATACTATTACGAGTATTAAGTATTGTGACATTTAAGAGACAGTTTAGTTTCTATCTGCCATGGCCATGATGTGGCATATTACTGTGACTCATTATAATAGCCTAAACTAGATTAGTCCTCTTTAATATTCTCATTATGTACTGAAGACACTCATACGACACCAAAATAGTTTTCTACTTTCCTTTTACACAACTGTCCATATTTTATGTGAACTACATACAGCTATGAACACATGTAAAAAGTTTGTATAGACTAAACTGCTAATTTGCAATGCCTTCATTCATGATTTCCCTAATACGGAATTTTTAAGTTTAACAGTATTTCTGAATATTCTTTATTCTCCTCCTACTTCAGAACTCTTGGTTTTTAACACATATGCAAGATCACATGCTTGCTATAACTTAAATGGTCATTACTGATGGCAAGATATGCCAACCCTTACCACATACGAGAGGTGTTTCTTACGTGAAACTACAGAGGAAACTAACTCTTCTGCTGTTCGCTTTTAGCAAAGTTACAATTTATTTTTCAAATCTTCCACATACCCATGCATTAACTCACATAGATATCAACAATATTATACATATTTAATGATGCGTTATTAATAAAAATACTATTACAATATTAATAAAAGTATTACCAATATTACCAGTTTGATCTATGATCAATGTTCCCTACCAGGCAAAATGTAATAAACCCCAGAAGGCTGGTCAAGAACCATCACCCAACAGAGAATGTAAAAGTGTTAGTGTAGTTAAGTTGGGCTTCAGATATAAAGTGGGGCTTCAGTTCATGCCTGGAGTGGCAATCTTACACAAACATTCTTCATGGAAGAGGTAGAAAATACTTCTCATTTCATGTCCTGGTTTCTGTGTTTGGTTTTGAAAAGAACTCTCTAGCATCCACATACATACTTTACTGACTTTTAAGCCATGAAAGAAACTTAAAAATGCCTTTGAAAATTCCCTGGTAAAACATCCACATTTAGCTCAGAATTTTTCCTTGGAAGCATTGTAGTATTATTTTTATGGCACTATTAATGATATTTTGAACTGCAGTCAGGAAGAGTTTCTACTATTTCCACATTTAAACCATTAAAATAATTCTAGATTGGATAATCTTGCATTGCTGCACAGCAGTGCTAAAGAAATCTACATGTTAGTTGTATTATTACACAGACTGCTGTATTGGATTTTGTTTTAGGTAGGTAGGTCAGATGGATAGCAAATTTCTGGTGTAATGAAGTTTTGGAGAGCCTTGTTAAAAATATACTGAAATATTATATCCTGCTAATATTGATTATTTTCTCCATAATAAACAATATGGTTCACTTGTGCACTTGCTAAATAACCTCAGAAGTACCTAATCTCTTAAAAAATCTAGCTCCTCTCTTTGTTCCCAGGTTCCAATTCCTACCTCAACAGATAAACATCTCTTAGACTTACATGTTTGAAAGTTTTACTTTTCAGTCAGCTACTGGGCTTTATTATCCTGACCAGTGTTAGAAAAACACAAATTCACAGTCACAACTTCACAGAAGTACAGAATATTCTGACAAGCACTGCTGCTGGGTAGGTAGAACTATGTGATGTCTGTGCCTGAAATGTAAAACAGTGCACCACACTCACACTCAACAGTTTTGCTGCTTCTGCTTCAGTTAGCCAGAAATGAGTGGTTTATTTCTCAACACCTGCTGAGCAAGCCCATGTTAGGCAAGCCACTGCAGAAAGCAATAAACCTCTCTGAATTGGACAGCTCTTTTCTCATTTGTGATGAGCCTCTAAGCCTATGGGTCTGAGAGCTAGAATGGCTCGGGTATGTAGAATAACCGATTTCAACACAAATGAACAACCCATTATTTTTCTCTTGCTGCACTGGCTACTGAACTGTGGGGTAGATGAAGTTCTCTCCCTGTGTCTTCCCTGAGACCATAGGAGCAAATGGCAGCTGAGTGGCTACTACATTCTAAAATGGCCAGATAGGAAGTCTGTGCAAGAACAATTAATACATCAGAAAGCATCCTACAGATGCAGAAGTAAACAGTCTTGTCCTTAATAAGAGGTACCCAAGATCAATACACTAGTAGTTCATAGTATTTAAGCTCCAGTGGAAGTTCTCATGGTTTAAACAGAGCCTTAAAATTAGCATTTTCTCCTCTATGGGTTTCTCTTCCCGATATGAAAGTAGCCACCCAAGTTCCATCAAAACTCTGTAAAATATGGATCCATTGACATATCCAATCCTGTGGGATAAGGTCTGAATGCTCCCCCACAACTCATTGAGCATGTCACTGTGAAGAGCATCAGAAATGCCTCCTAGGCAATCTTCAAGGAACACAGGAAAATTCTGGGAAAATATTTCCAGTCAAAGCAACAGGACTGCTTATAGAAGATTAAAAAGAGACCAGTGATTATAATAGAGGCTGAAAATGTCAAGTTTCTTAACAAATTTCACTCCCTTACTCCAAAACCTATCCCTGTTGTTAAGGAATGCTAGCTAGTGGATCCTTTTCCTTGAAGAAAAACTAGATTCCTCCCCCTTGTGTCCTCCCTCCCCTCCTTGCCCCAAAGAGAAGTACTTTGGCCACAGAATTTGTGCCAGAGGCAAACTGGAAAAGCTGCCAGTTTTAATACACGATCAACATCATGACTCAGTTAATACAAAGTTGGTTTGGTAAGGTGATAAAAAAGGTATAATATTGTCCTTAAAAGAAAGGATTGCTTTTTGTTTCAATTACTGGACCTTTTGTCTAAATAATAGAAAAAGAAACTAGCAAAATCACAGGGCAAGAAAAAGGAGAGGTTTTGTGGCAATGCTGGGCTTGTAATTGGTAACAGCAACTATGTTCATCAAATCCTCTGAACTTCTATGCAGCAGAAAGAAATATATCTGGCTCCACAATTTTTTTAACTTTTGTAACAGTTTTGTTAACTACAAGTTCAACAAAATCTGTGACAAGCTTATTACAATGTTTTGTTACACATGGCAACAAAAGCAACTGGGTAAGCCCCCCTCTGGATGTGGTCCCCACCAATAGGGAATATGAGGCTGAAAATAGGCATGCACAGCTACTTGGGTGAGAGTGCCTATGAAACACAAAAAATTCAAGTACTGAGGGAAGAAAAGAGAGTTCAAGAAATGAGATGTCACTACACTCAAAGCATTTGTGGATCTCATAGGAATTCACTCTACTGGGAATAGGATTTAAAGGAGTTACTGGTTCCTGTCAACTAAGACTGAAACATGGAAATATATGAAGGTTGCACCCACATTAGCAACTAGTATGACACAATTACTGAAAATTAGTAAAGTGAAAGAATTGGTACTGGAGAACCATATCCTTCCTGCACTCGCTTGTGGGGTTTCACTTTGGACTACCTCTAAAAAAAGCCAGAGAAGGCTGAGTGCTAAAGAAAACTACATAGTTAGGTGATGAAATTTCCCTCCGAAATTATACAATTCCAAGTGATCCTTACTTAGCCTTGACTTCTAAGCCTAATTTTTCAAATTTTTTATCATTATATAAATATTTTCTGGGTGGGCGTGGGAGTGACAAAAGACAGCTTTGTTAAAACTTTGGTATTTTTCAAATGAGGATTCTCCAAACAAACCCCTGGCTCTAGTCCCTGATGGCAGTCACTATCCTAATGCCACATTTGTGCTCAGAAAACAAAAGATCATTAGGCTTGGTAAATGCAGAGGGTAAGAAGCAGCCACAAAATAGTGCTGTCAAGGTAGAAGCGATAATTTTACTGCTTAACTACAAAACAAAGCACTATCACTGTCCCTGGGAGACTTGACAGATACAGATCCCAACAGCTGCTAACACAGCGAGTTTGTCTCTAATTGTACCAGTTTAATAAGCCTCTGTATTGGGTGCAGGTGATCAGGCTTTGACAGTGGGGCTGCAAAGGCCAGGGGGTGCCCTGGGCTGGTCACAATTGGTGCCAGCAGGCCCTAGTGGACACCTCTGCAGGTGTTCCAGGCTTTTGTTATAGTTTTCCATCTTTAGTTAAGTGAGGGCAGGAGGCATCATGTAAATTATGCTGAACTGGGTGCCCTCACTGTGGATGAACCACGTTTTAGGGCATAGTCTCATTTGACATTATTCAAAAGAGCTGTACAGTAACACTGGAGGTAAATAGCAATACCACAGAAAAATAAACTCACAGAAATTTTCCATTGTTTCTTGACCCGATGAGGATACGGTGTTCTGACTCCTCCCGAGAGATCCTCCCATGGAACCATGGCATCTTCTCATGGGCTGTAGTGGCAATCAGCTTTTCCAGCTGAGGCTTCTGACTAATGATAGCTTGTTCAAGAGCATGCCCCTAGAGAGCAGTAAAAACATGGTGAAACAGTCAAATATCTTCTGCAATAGGAAGATGACAGGTGGACTCTGAGTCTTTGGGATTGCTTTTGGGGCATCCAAAATCTGCACATACTTGTTGTGTGTGAAGGCCTGGTTGCTATAAAGATTTTAAACCAGAAACTAACATATGGTAATCTAAACATCACAAAACTGGGGTTCTCCCTTTACCTCTGAGAAAAAGAAGGAAAACTAACCGGTAAATAAAACCACTGATATATCAGTATTTAATCTTAAAATAAAGTCATATTGTTATGCTAATGAAGTTAGTGTCAGTCTGCGATTTCAAACGTACCTCCAAATTACATATCCTATGGCAGTGTACTAAAATAAACTAAATGTGCTTTGCACTGTTGCAGCACGTCTATGTCAAAGACATCAACGAAATTAAAATTTCCCAGACAGAACAGTTCCCATTTTAGAATGAATTATTCAGAGTAATATTAGACATTAGACATTTCTAACCTTGTCTACAACCTACCAATTCTAAACTGGGCTCAGAATCTGAGGGCAACCCCCACTAGTTTCACCAGCATTTAACCAGAGTTCATCAACTTCCCTCTAGATTGAGCTCAGACTCATCAGAAAAGACACTGTGAAACTCAGCAGTTATAGAAAATGTTGTGTAAGTTTCAGGTTTTCCCAGTTTGGGAGTTGCTCCGTATATTTTATAGAGCAAATTTCATAGGGTTACTTGCTAGCAGCAAAAGAGATTAGAAACCCTGAGAATCTTCATGAGTTCAGACAGGTAACTCATGACATCTCAAGGTGAAATAATATTCCCTTTGCAGCCTCCTACACTTGTGTGTTTCCATGTTAAGACTGGCTTCTTCATAGTCATTCCCAGGAAAAAATCCAAGATCTTGTCCTCCGCATGGAAAATTCCTGCTTGACCCCTGCAGCACTGAAGATGTATAGACAGTACTCTGCAGTGCAGAAACTGTTCTCTTTCAGGAACAATTTCTGTTTTGGACATAACTTAAATTAGCATCACAGAAACAAGCCCAACTAAGAGAGTAAGATGTGAAAAAAGTCATCACATTACCATGCCTGCCTGCATATCAATAAAAATCAGAATTAAAAGCAATGAGACAAACCATTTCTGTATCTTGTTCATTACATGTATTAATTTTTGGTCCAAATCTGATGACATATGTTAGTGCAGAGGTAGATAAGATTATGCTAGACCAGGACATTGCAGAAATTCTAAGGGCTTAAATTTCAGGAAAACTACACTTATTGCCAAGTTACTGCATGTACTTGGGAGAAAAACCCCTCACTGTTAAATCTCAAACAGTTGTGATTTCATTGTGAAAAAATACTGTGTAGCAGCAGCAACAGCTGGAAACAAACACTGCAATCTCTTTTTCTCCTAGCTCAAAGATTACTTTATGGCGAGATCAGTCTGGTTTTACCTGCAAATTCCAAGTCTGCTTGACATACTCTCTGATGAGGTTCTCTTTCAAATCTTCAAAGGGTCCTGTTTTGGGTTCAACGCCTGGTGGCCGGTTGAAAGGTTTTCTCAGTAGACAGATAAGGCCATCCGCTTCCCCTGAGTGATAGTTAATGAGTTCAGCAGGACTGGCATGCGACTTGCCTCCTGCAATAGCATAGGAGCCACTCAGCTCCCTCTCAATTGTATAGTGGTGAACCTTCCTTCCATGGGCCAAGGACAGGGCAAAGCCCCCTAGGTAATTCCGGCTTTGGCGGAGCAAGTATAGTCCATCACTTGCTCCTCCCTGCATTAGATACTCCTCGGCGTCTTCACGTGTGATATTACCAAAGAAGTAAGGCAAATGGTTAGCAGGGTTTGATGTGTTGGAAGCCATGGTTTTTTCTTTTCCAAGTAGCAAACGTAGAATACTGTATCTGAAAATACAAAGACAGAGACATGAATGTCAGTAGAATAAAGAGGATAAACCAATAAGATAGCAGTTCACCTGCAGTATGTTTGCAGAATCACAGAATAATTTAGTCTGGAATACACCTCTAAAATCGTTGAGTCCAAACTTGAACCAATCACCACCTTGTCAACAAGACCATGGCACTGAGTGCTCTGTCCACTTGTTTCTTGAACACCTCCAGGGATGGTGACTCCATCACCTCCCTTGGCAGAGCATTCTGATGTTTAACAGCCCTTTCTGTGAAGAAATTCACCTGACATCCAACCTGAAAATCACCTAAAACTATGCCCCCTGGCACAGCTTGAGGTAATTTTAGTAATGCATTTGTTAGTGATACATATGTTGACAACTTTAAAAATTATTTTAAAGTGAAGATCCCATTTTCATCTTGTTAGAAATTCTTCTAAATCCCAGCAGCTCTCTTTTCCTGTTTCCCAGCACCTTGGCTAGAAGTGGACAAAGTGATCAGAAGTTCAGTTTCTGCTTCTATCGTTGTGAAGCACATAGGAGTTAAATTATGAGCTCTTCACAATAAAATGAAGCATCACTTTAGGAAAGCCATGCAGCAATCTGTGGAATCGGCATTAAACAGTTCAGGCTATATGGGAACAGGGTTAACACCACATTTGTCTTATAGCTGGCCAAAGTGTGCAACTGAGATACACGAAGAAAAGTGCAGAAGACTTTATGGATAACTATGTAAAAAGGGAGAATCCCTAATGCAAAGGTGCAACTGAGGAATGGGAGTCTTAATGTGGGGCCTTTTAGCACACAGCACTTCAGAATGACACCTTCCCTGGCAGTCCTGAAGCAGGCAGAGCTGTTTGTGCCTACTGCTTAATTCATATTTGATCCACCAGTGCTGATTTGCTGTCCCTTGTGCTCATGTCAAAAAACAGTAGAGAAATACCTGTGCTAGTGCTGTGCTGTGAATATGTAAAGGGTTGATGTGGGGAAGGAAAGAGGGAGAGGAACACAAAGTCAAATCAACAAGGCTCACACAGTATAGAAAACTAGACAGGGCACAGTCATGTCAAACCACATACTGTGCAGATCTTCTGGTCTTCTCCCACCATCCCAAATAAGGGCGATCTAAAAGTTGTAAAGACATTGCATCTACAAAATAGAGCTTTCTGCAGCATATTATTCATTATTCTCGCGATCTGCAACTAAAAGTTACTGGTTTAAGTTCTCATACTAATCTAGTAACAAAACTTTTTCTTGTAACTGAAGAAACCAAAGGCAGTCCTTAGTTAGTCACCGCCAAACATTTATTCATATGTAAAATGACCATTCTGACTGTACCAGACAAAGCTTTCTTTAAATGGAATAGGTTCATTCAGTAACTTAATGCAGGGCCAGAGGATTGCAATCAATAATACAACGACCATTTGGAGGCCAGTTAATAGTATTGTAACCCAGGGTCAGGATTGGGGTCAATATTATTTAAGATTTTCATTGAGCTGGCGGACAGTGGGGAGAGCACAGCCCCAGAAAATTCACAAATAGTACAAAACAGTACAGTGGCTAAACATCACAGGGCTGTGATACAATTCAAAGAGACCAGGAAAAGCTAAGGAATTTGAATGAAAGTAATTTAATGAAGCTCAACAAAGGGAAACATCCTGTGAAGCAGACTTTGACCCTTTTGAAGCATCTGCCTTCCTGGCTAGGTGGTGTCTCACACTCTTGTGATGTCACCATGGAAGGAAGGTCTGTGACCAGGATGTTTTTCAGCAGGGTCTGTCTACCCACAGTTTGTCCAGGGCCCCTGCAGGTGCACACACAAGGCATGCAGGCTCCATCAGAACTCTTGGCTTGCTCTGCCAGCTTTGGCACAGGAGATAGCAGCAGGTCTGGGCACTGCACAAGTGCTTCCCTTCCCCTGCCCAGCTGCACAGTCCTGCAGTTTCACACGAGCCTGTCCTGGGACAGTGGGTGCAAGAATGCCAGTGCATTGGTAGCAGGGATCACTCCCAAAAAATTCCTCTTTCTTCCCTGACCACATCCCCCAGGTACACTATGCTAAGCTGGTGGTGACTGGGGCAGGGTTTGGGGGCTTAGAGTTGTGGATATACAAGCTCTTCGCCCAAGCCCTCCTGACATCTTGCCAGAGCCTATCATATGGAACATAGATCTCAGCCTGAGCACTTGGGAGATGTGGAGAAGATCAGGGCTTTTCTCCTACTCTCCATCCCTGCCATCTCTCCCTGCCCTCCAGTGGGGTGCAGAGATAGGGGCACAGACCAGCTGAGCCCCACATCTCACTGCCCTGTCCCAGGGCTCAGCTGCTGCTTTCAAGCCTTCAAGGAGAGCCAGCAGGAGGCTCTTGCATCATCTCCCCTCTCCCACAGCCTTGTGATGCCCCCCTGACTTTTCTACTCCTAGCACAAAGCAAGCCCCATCACTTCGTATGTCTTGGTAGGACATGGCATCGGGCACCTAGGAAGGCACAGGGGAGAACAACTCTGCTGCAAAGGACAGTGGCATGGGGCAGACACCCCAGGCAGAGCTGGAGTCAGTCTCTTCCTATGCATGAGATGATGAGAGGAAAAGGCCTCGTGTAGTACTGAGGAGGTTTAAATTGAATACCAGCAAATACTTCGTCATTGAGGAAGTTATCAAGTATTGGAACAGGCTGCCCAGGGAAGTGTTTAAATCACCCTCCCTGAAGGGATTTAAAGACCTACAGAATGGTGGTTACGGTCATGGTTTTGTAGTGGATTGGGTAGTGATAGGTTTGCCATTGGACTTGATAATCTTAAGGACCTTTTCCAACCTGGATATTTCTATGACTCTTTGATTCTATTATTCTGAAAGTCATTACAAATATGGATGTTTTGAATGTTCTAGTTCCTGTTTCCTTCACTCCTGCTTACTTGTTTCCTTCACACACCCTAATGTTTTTTTTTTGTTTTTTTTTTTTTTTCTTTTTTTTTTTAACTCCGCTATGCACCACACATTCTGGTGGTTAGGAGATGAATATACATCATCCAACTTCTAGCAAAATGGTGCTGGAAGGCAGGCTCTAAGTCTTCAATACCACTTTCAGAAAAGATAGAAGAAAACAGATTTACTAGTAGGTTTTTAGTAAGGAAATAATTTAGATGCATGACTGATCAACACTGGCTCTTCACCAGCAATGTATAACTTGCAGAAAAGGAAGAAATAATCCCATAATGTGTCTCAGGCCAAAAATGGTACTGCACTTCAGTGCCTGCTCTAAACACCTCAGTAATACATACTGAGCAAATATCAAACAGAAAAATATCACCACACTCTTCATCTGTAGCAATTTATTTTAATGAATGCATTTCATTAAAGTTAATTTTTGCCATACCTCTAGTTTCAGACTTAAAAAAGATAAAGAACTTTAGAATGAAAATAACAGCTAATAAAATAAAAGTAGGGTGGGGGACAGGGTTAGAGGGGGTAAGCACATCATCCCTGGCTACAAAAAACCTTTATGGTTACTGAAATTTAAATTCACTTTGACTATGATGTGTTTCAGATCAGGCTACTCTCCAGAGTATTGTTTTGTCTCTTATTAATCTCAGTGTTTTCTACACACTCTTCAGGATGATTTACCCAGAAAAAATGTTCTTAAAAGGTGGAGGGGCAGGGGGAAAATCCATTGGTTGCAATTTAAATTAAATATCAGTGATGGCACTAGTGAGGGACTGTCTTTAAATCTTCAGAATGAGAAGGCCTGCTATATAACAGGTTTCTAAAATATGAAGAATATTTCTCAGTCATGAAAAGAACAGCAGCAGGATTCTTATGATATCTAATATTTCACAAATTATTTATTTATATGTGTTTCAGAAAACAATGGCCTGATTTACTTTCACAAAATATGTTACTGTTGGTAGATTTCAGGCCAGGTTTCTTTACCCCACTTTCTAATATGTGATGAATAGTTAGTGTTTAGCAATGGTAGGAAATATTTGGACTGATGCAGCATCTCCTGGGCATGCACAGAGGCAAATAATCACAAAAAAACTTTAGCTAATGATTAAAAACTACTTAACAATTTTGGAAGAATGTCTGAATTTGGGATGGCTGTTGTCTCCATTTGGAATTTCAAAATCTTGCCTTCATTTTGGGAGTGTAATACCCTGCTGGGATCAGTAATGGAATAGAAGAAAGTGCTTGAATTCAGAGTTTCTTCCTCCTCTAAGTTTTTCCAGGTGCACAAAGAGTGCAGCATTTTTCAAGCCAGTGCAGTTTCAAACATGAAGCTATGAAATGGAGGCCCCCTAAGGTTGAATGTATGGCTTTACCCTTACGAGTGCTGAAGGAAGTGTGGCTGGCTACCCAAGAGTGGCGCTTGAGCATAACAGCCATTGAGGGTCCTAAGTGCAACTCTCCCCTCAGTCGTTAAATATGACTTTTAAGGAAGCTACAAATGCATGCAAATATCAGGCTTGTCCTACGTGAAAGAAAAAATCTTACACAAACACATAAGAAAATTAAGTACCCACTTCCTCTCAGGCAGCTTCCTCATCAACTCTGCAGGGTACTTCTGACATAGCACAAGAGTTTAGTACCTCACACATTTCATGCATACTAGGAAGCAAAACATTCTCTTAGAACAGATGATCAAAACTAAGGAAAACTCACCTGGAAGTTGTTAGAAAAAAAACATCTGTGCTAACCACACTGCTACACTTAGCTTAATCCTATTTCATCTCATATTTAGACAAGGATAAAGGGAGAATAATTGCTATATTGAAAAGTTTGCCTAGAATGCCTGTCCATTCTGACATTAAAAAAATATAAATAGGAATATGAATTTTTCTAAAAAGATCAAACAGTATCATGGTGAGCAACTTAGGGATTTCTGACTGATTAGTTTACTCCTGCATGGGTAAGATGACTGAAATGTGACAAAGATCAAAAGCTGTGTAGTGGTGAAACAGTGTGACAAAAAATGTTCCTTATTTAAGCAGCTATTTTTTCACCTTTTCTTGTTTTTCAAGGTAGTATTCTGTGAGCAGGGTATGAAAATAAAAAAGTAAGGTTTAAAGCAAATATCTTGCATGCATACGTACGTATAAGGCACACTAGACAGTGTCAAATGATGAAAATATGTTTACTGAAACAATTTGTTCTAGAACTGGGTGGTATTTTAAGCACCCACAGAACTTCTCTCTAATTATACACAGAAAAGCAATAATAAAAGAATAATATGAATGTGCATTTTTCTGAAGCTCCTATTTAATCAGGATTCTTGGAATCAAGATGTGTGCCTCTGAGAAAAGCAGTACAAGTTTTTTTAAGATTCTTCGCCACATTTTCAACTTATGTAACACACCTGAAAGCTAGAAGAAATTCAGTATGCATAGAATTATAAATACACTTTTGATAGTGACTTGATATACTATATTAAATATTTTGGTAGTTTCATGGTTTAAGGAGAACCTTAAAGGTATACTCCAAACTGATGTACACTTTGAAATAATTAGCATTGAAATATAAATTCATTGTAACTACCTCACTTTTAAAGAAACTAAATTTGAAGAAGTTTAACAAAGAAAATGGATTTGAATTACTGTTCTATTCTTATTTTTGCACCTTTAAAATCACCTTCCAATGTGTGTAGGCAGTTGAACGATGGTCTTAATTTGATCATCAGATTACCTCTAAACATCTCCTTTACCTTTTTGTATAAACATGAAGATTTAATTTCTATCTACACCTTAGGAGAGGAGTTTTTATGAGCAAATTATGCAGAAACAAAGGAAGAACACGGCAAGTGTCTAAAAGAAAGTCATTGGGGCAGGAAATGCAGCAGAATGTAATTTTATCAAGTAATTCAAACAAACTAGAGTTTGATCAGGAGACTAGAGTGAACTTACTGACCTACTGAAAAACATTTGAAATCCTGTGTAATTCAACTGGTAATACTGGTGATTTTGCAACTTTTGTAGACATCTTCAAACAATGTCCCACTCATCACACTGAAGGGGAGGTACTGTAGTAGTGTCTAAAAGGGAAAAGTGACACATATTTCTCTGAGTTGCTGACCTTCCTCAGGGAAGTGCCCTTGCTGAGTACTGATGCTTAGGGCACTGTGTCTCAGTCTGCACCTACTGTGTGTCTAATCAGCTAACAGTCTACAGCAATGTTTCCATCACTCATGCTTAGGCCGCCTTCTCCATGCATTTTCTCCAGCTTCTCCATGAAATTTTTCCTCATGTAACGAAACACTCATCTCCGAATTCTGCAACCTTTTACTGACAATCTAAGCTATGCTGCTCTGTTTTTCGCCTTGTACTTCAGACTCTAAAAATGCCTTTTTCATCTGCAAAGACTTTCTTGTTATTCCACACATGCTCCTTGCCAATGCTGACAGATACACAAAGCATGTGTTAGTTTTTAACAAGTTTCATATTGTTATATGTTCATATTGTCAATTCATATTGACAATAATGCTAGCAAGTTCATGTTGTCAATTTTTTATTATTTCTTCAACACTGGGCTCTTCCCTTAGGACTTCTATCTAGTAAAAATACTTGTCTTGGGTGTCAAGTTCCATATTTTACTTTAACAGTTTGGTTTCAGAAGCATTTTCTTTCTTTCAGATATTTTTGCTTTATTGTGATGCTTTCAGGATGAGAATGGTGTTTCTGCTAAGGTTTTTAAACACTGCAATGTATTCTTTACCAGAAAGATAGCTTAATTAAAATCTGTCTAGGAAAAATAGGGAACATGGTAGCTTTGGCCCAGAAGACTTTTCTGATGGGGAATTCAAAACCTGGATCTAACAATATGATCAGTGAGCTTTGGGATTGTCCAATCTGTAACAGGTTCATGTTTTATCATTATTATGAAAGTTAGTGGCCTAGCTAGCCTCTTTCTCAGCTTAAGAGGAAACAGTTTTTGCCCTCATTCATGTAAATCCTCAGCATTTTAGCCATATCAGAACATGTGCCTACTAAACAGGTGGTATTGGTATTTCATCTACTAGGTTTAAGGAAAACACCATTTATCTCCTCTCTGGTATCAAGGAGTCATTTATAAAATGAACTAAAAAGGAATATCACAAACACACCTAAAATCCTCATGAGCTACAAAAACTTGTGATTTTAAAAAATATTTTCCTGTAGATTTACTTACTGGAGTCATCTTAATCAATACTGAGAACAGATAAATGTTTTTTTCTCCATTGAAACACGCTAGAAATGCCCTCATTTACTCTAAATTGCATCTGACATTCTGATATCTTCAGACTACTCCAAGCACTCTAGCTGTTGAAATATTTCCTGAGGAAAAACTACTTGACCTGTCAACACAATTACTGCCCTATTAAAAGGCAAACAGATACTGAGAAAAAGTACCACAGCATTCATGTTCTATTCAGGGCTTTTCTATAAAAGCTTCTGAACTGAGCTCATGAAGGAGCATTCATCACTAAAAAAGCATTCTTCAGTGATGCTAGGAATCTACTGTCTCTCTTATACACCTTTCTCTTGGGATTCTCATGTCATTGGTAATCTTTTCATATGCCATAGTTTTCCTCTAATAAGGTTTTTCTGCTTTGATCTTTTATAAAGCTCAGAATGCTACTGTGAAAAAAAGAAAAAAAAAACCCGACAGGTGTTTATGGATTACAGTAATTCTTTCCCTGGAAGTAAAAAATCCTATGATTTTCACGCATATTAAAAATAGAAACAAACAACCAAAAAACCCAAAACATTTTCTTTTCCTTTTAGAAAGGAGAAAAGAAAAAGCAAGACCACTTACACAAAAATGTGAGCACTTTCTTCTGCATCTTTACTGTGCTTTATCAGTCATTCCCTTACGTCCATTTCCTTACATTGTCACAAATACAAACACTGTCTCTCACTAAATATGTGTCTTGTCAAATCAAAAATTTCAGACTTAAAATGGATGGCATCATTTGCATGGGGAAGCCTACTCCCTTTTGGAAAAGTACTCAACTGTGATTGGTCCCTATTAAACCACCCTATAAATAATGGAACCACTGGGATGAGGTACCTCTGCAGGAAAGCATTTCAGATACTGTGGGCAGACCCGTGTCTAATCTCCCATTTTCCTGCTGTGATAAGATGTGAGCAAACTTCTCTGGGCACAGACAGATCTTCACTAAGACCAGCTGTGCCTCTGTAGTGACTGCAGAATAGTGCAGGTATAATTGTATCTTCCAAATGCTTGGGGCGGGGGGGGGGGGGGGGGAAGAAAAAAAAAAGCCTGTGTTGAGGTGCAGTTAAAAGACTTACTCAGGGAGTCCCAACTATTTCCCTTCAGGAACTACTGAGACATACATAAATGTATATACATACACACATATATATATATGTATTGTTCCTTCATGCTTTTGTTTCAAACATTTATTTACTTCCCAGAACTACAGTAAAAAGTAAAGCTCCTTTGCATAGCATAGATCACACTATGATTGCACAGAGGGAGCTGTGAAATGAACATACAAAGTCAGTGAAAATACACGAATAGCAAAACAAAAAAATTACCATCTTTCTTGCAAGAAATCACTGAAACCACTAAAAAGAGATTGAATTGCTTAGCCGGTGGTCTGCATATTTTTAGGGTCAAAGTTACAGTGATATTAAATATGACAGTATAGCGTGTTGCCAAGTGGAATGTATTTTCATTTTTACAGAAGACTTTTTACAGGGACAGCAATAACAAAACTGTTATGGACAGGATAGTGATAGCACAATAAAACAAAGACATATCTAACTATCACTAAAATTTTCCCCAGCCCCAAAAATCTTCTTTCAAGGTTCACTACAGTCTATCGTTTTTTACAATTCAGAAAGAAGTTGCCAAGAAAAGATCTATCAGAGTCTTATACCAAAAACATTGATTCAAAACATTCCTCTTTTTCCAGGAAGTCAAAACCTGGAATATCTGTTCAATTTCCAAACACACACAGAAGTGCCTTGGGCAGAGAGCTGATGATACTGTAAATTTTCATTACCATAAGACCTAAAAAAGGCTGGCTTCTTCCAGAAGGATCAGGGTCCAAGTGTGGATGGATCCATAAGCCATAACTTTGTTTTTCCTTCCTTGTGACATTTTTAGCAAATTTGCTGGTAAGCAAGACACCTCAGAACTAAAGATCATGAATTCTAGAAGGAAGTTGCTACAACCAAAGAGAAGGAGAATGAAAAGCTTCATCCATTAAAAAAAAAAACAAACAAAAAACAATCCGGGAGAAATTCAACATTATTACACCAGTCTCAAAGTTTTATAGCCTTACAGGACTAAGACAAAATGCCACATTTCATTCAAAGTTCCAGATAAAGATCACTGTGGTTCTGCTGGTTGGCAGACCCACAAGATAGGTTTATTTTACATTCCAGTAAGTGTGTTCATTCGACCTTTTTAAAAATCAGTAATTGTGGCAGGCTGGCATTTCCGAAGCTATTACACAGGGATTAACTCCCCTTCGTTGTTTGGGTCTGTCTCTACTCAGTTCCAAGTCTAGAGGCTACAGATATATAAATTATCTCACTTTATCAGCCATGAATATTAGCCTTCACTTATTGTTGAGCAAGAACACTTGGACCCCATTATACTTTATTCCTTATCTGAAATTTATTGGTCTATCTTTAGAATTGCTAAAACCTTTTCTGAACAGACGTGTCAATGGACTGGCTTCATGAGTCAGAGTGGGAAAATGAGGCAGGTTCCTCTTTCAGACCAAGGTTATTTTGTTGTCTGAAACAGTCTGCAGTATTCTGCTTTATATATAAAGCACAGAAATTATTGCAGGAACAAAAGCAACTTGCTTATCATAATCCTAGAATAGGCAAGCTTCTATAAAACTGGCCAAGCCTTCCCAGTGCCAAATTCTAGAGTCAATAAAAACCGTGCCATGTTATCTTATTTTTTGGAAAGCTTCTGCTAGGAGCACAGACCAGGTAAATGTTTTGCTACAGACACACTGTAAGCACCATCTCTTAATGGAAATTACACTCACAAAGAATTGACACCCACAGAGGTATGGGAATAAAGGTCAAGCATTTCTGTTTTTTGAAAGGAAGATGTGATACTAGCTCACACAGCCAGGCTGACAACAGTAAAGATCACTTTCTTAAAATCTATCTAGTAATTAGAAATATAAAAGCACAGCATTGTTCGGGTTAGAAGGCACCTTAAAGATCACTTATTTCCAAACCCCCTGTTATAGGCAGAAATACCTTTCACCAGACCACATTGCTCAGAACCCCATCCAATATCACCTTGAAGACTGCCAGGGGCATTTACAAGTTCTCTGGGCAACCAGTTCAAGCGCCTCAACACTCCCGCAGTAAAGCATTTTTAATTTAACAGCATTTTTGTTAGGAAAGGAATGCTTCTCTTGAAAAATACTATCATCCAACAATTGCACCAGCTCTTCCTGACTATATTTTATGAGGACACAGAAAAAGGCAGACTGCTTTGCAAAAGAGAATCTTCATCAGTGCATCAGCCATTCAGAAAATATCAAGTCTGTATCTCTCCCTATATCAGCCTTTATCATCAGAACAAGCAGCACAGATAAAACTTACTTCTCATTGGTATAAAGACAGAACAATCTCTTAACAGGCAGGAACTAATTTTAACCAGCAAACAAACTGAAACCTAACCTCACCTCTCACATAAAACATAGAATGTTCCAAAAACACTATACACAGAGAGAGAGGTATGAGCCCACTCTTCCCATCCTGCAAAGTGAGCCGATTAGTAACCCCTGGACCAACTAAATACTCTTGATAAGGCAAATTTATCACTCTGGGCAGAAAGAGGATGCACCTGGCCTCAGTGTGTTCTGGGCCAATAGGCAGTATTTCCCTATCTCTTGCATGACAAACTGCCAGGCTGGAAAAAACAGCTGGTAGTCAGGCCTCTTTTTTGATGGTGTGCTGCTCTCTGCACAGCATCAACAGCTACATCTCTAAATGGTCCACTGGTAATTGCCACCATGGATAGTTGCTATGTCATGACAACAAAAAGCCACTTCCATTTGATGAAACTTGCCTCGTGAGAGTTGAAGGTAACTGGATTTCACACTAGCAATATCATGGCCTCAACACACTGCTGCTTCCAAGTGAACACAGTTCTGTATCCTTTTCAGAAAACATGCTCCAGTGGGTTTGAGTTTACTCATCCCATACTGGGGGGTTTCCCCTGCACTTTTGTGCACAGAAGTACCTGCAGAGCGGATCTTTGATGCATTTACTAGATGATGACTGTCACACAGTTATTCCCTGCACCTGAGGCAGCATGAGATTTCTTGCCAACTGCGCCTGATAACTGAGGATGGAAAAATTACTCAAAGCCTCCCTTAATGACCACCTCAATTCTGGGGTGTCACAACTGTTCAGAGCAGTGCTCTGCACTTATCATAAGTAAGTGATCATCTTCACTTCACAGCAGCAAGATGCTCGCTGACTTAAAAGACAGCTAATCTGGTTATCCAACTTGGAAAAATAATCTTTACTTAAACATCCTGTTTGTTTTACTAACTCTTGAGCAAAACACTGTGGAATTCATATGAATTCTATGCAATGCAGCAGTGACATTTATAACTTTATGCCAAAGTTGACAACACTAGTGCTGCTTCCTTTGCTCAACATTCCACGTATTTCAGATATTGAGCAACTGGGTTTAACAAAAAGTATCCTTGCCCATGGTAGTGCAGTTGAAGATAAATTATCTTTAAGGTTCCTTCCAATCCAAACTTTTCTGTGATTCTATGGTATCAAAGATTGCCACCTTGACAAAATTTTAGGTTTGTGGTTTTTTTGCATAGATTGATCTTCTTGATTCAAGTTATCAATTTTGGTCTCTTTCCCAGAGTAAGAACTTACCCATAAGCAACTGCTTATTACACACATATCAGCTACCTTTTCTATGTTCTCTCCAAACAAAATAACTAAAAGATTTTTTTTTCAGTTGAAGCTTTTCTGTAATGCACTTTACAAGAATTTTAGGGGGGGAAAGGATTGTCTTTATAGCATATTTCTAACCTCAGGTTTTGAATGAAGATGAAGAATATCAACTTTTCAGGCAACCCTATTAAAAAAATCAAGAAATCAATTTTGTAAAACTCTGGTAGATATTGTTTTAAACTGAGACAATCTTGAAATTGATACTAGAACTTTTAAAAGCAGAACTACATACTCAGTGGTCAGCAACACACATTTTAGCATTTAGATCTAGCATACCATATGGTCTCAGTCACACGGGCTTTAGCTAAGACACATACTGTCTCTATATGTTCTGGATTCTATTTCTTCTGTGGTCGTAGAAGTTTTGTGGTTTTTTCCTTCCCCCCCCCCCCACTCATTTACTTCATTATATTATACAAATGGGGGGGGTGGGAGGGTGGGTAGGAATAAGAGAATGTCCCTCCAAGAGGGTAGGGATGGGCTGTGGGTGAAAGGGTGACACCTTACTTATTTTACTGAATCTGTTGTTTAAGATAAGGATTTATGACATTAAAATATTTGAGCAATTGTCCGATTCCTTGGTACATATCCTACTCTAACACTTCCTGAATGTGTTTCTTCTAGTTGCCTCCAATCATGATTGTGTTTCCTATCAATTTCAACTCCACCCCTAGCCTAGATATTGTCTCAGGGATTTACATGGCTGGACTTCCACACTACCATGCCAGAAGTCCTGCTTCTTTATCACAGCTTTTAGCACCTCAAATCTTACTTCTGCTCAGTGTCAGTGCTGAAAAATTCCTTCTGCTACCTCTTTCCATTTTTAAAGAAGGCAAAGTTGTTGGAATTTTTACTGGACATTTTTTCCACTCAAGCACTTGGAAATCCATATCTGCTTGGAGGAACACTATCTCAAAGCAAATGAGAGCAAAACTGGAGAAATGACAGAGTAGTCCTACCTTGTCAAACAACATATTCTAACATCAGTTTACTACAAACTGAGTGATAGTGAAACTGGACAAACTATCTGTAATCATACTCCTGTATCCTGGTTATTTAGGTTCTAATACATGTAAATTTTAAATTATTTGCTCTGGTACCTGGTACAAAGGGAAGCAGCATTTTGCGCATCATAGAATCAGAGGGTAGCTTGGGTTGGAGGGACCTTAAAGATCATCTAGATTCAATCCCCCTGTCACAGGCAGAAACACCTTTCACTGGACCAGGTTTTCTTAGAGCCCCATCCTGGGGGGCCAGCCCCAGCCTGGCCTTGAACACTTGTGGGATGGGACATCCACAACTTCCCTGGGCAAACTATTCCAGTGCCTCACCACCCTCACTGTAAACAATTTCTTCCTAATATGTAATCTAAACCAACACAGTTTTAAGCCATCTACCTTGTCCTGTCAATACATGCTCTTATAAAATGTCTGTCTTTTTTCTGGGTTTCTTTCAAGTACTGCAAGGCTGAAATTAGGTAATCTGGAATGCTTCTCTCTTCCAGGCTGAGCAATCCCAACTCTCTCAGATTTTCCTCATAGGAAAGGTGCTGCATCCCTCCATGTCCTCCCTGTGCTGGGAGCCCAGAGCTGGATGCAGGGTTCCAGGTGGGCTCTCAGCAGAGCAGAGCAGAGGGGCAGAATCCCCTCCTTCCCCTGCTGCCCACGCTGCTTTGGCTGCAGCCCAGGACACGTTTGGCTTTCTGGGCTGGGAGTGCCCATGGCTGGGTCATGTCCAGCCTCTTCCCCACCAGCACCCCCAAGTCCTTCTCCCCAGGGCTGCTCTTCATCTCCCAGCCTGTGTTGGTACTGGCGGCTGCCCTGACCCAGTGCAGCACCTTTAACCTTGTTAAATCTCCTCAGGTTCCTATGGCTTCACTTCTTGAGCTTATCCAGGTCCCTCTGAATGGTATCCCAACTTTCAGCTGTGTCAACTGCACCTCTCAGCTCGGTGTTATCTAAAAATTTCTTGAGCATGCACTTGATCCCTTTATCTGTCATTAATGAAGATATTAAATAACACTGGTCCCAATACAGATATACTGAAGTCACTTTATAACATTAGGATCCCTGTAAGTCTCAAAAGTATTTTTACCTTTTCTTTCATTTTTAGAAGAGCAGCTCTTAAGTATCATTAATCATCGTATGTAAAGGCACAGGAAGTTATAACCTAATCTCAAATTTGGAATGCATACACAAACTACAAAATTGTATTTTGTTTCTTTGAGGCAGCACTGTTTCTGTGTCAAACACAATTTTTATTTATTAATTATCATTTGCTACAGCAAATCCTGAAATTTTTTCTTTTTGGTTCAAGGTCATACAGGCTCCTTCACACTTCCTGCATTTGCAATGCTGATGTTTTCCAATCACCCCAACGTGCAATGAAGAAGTCAGTGGGAAATGTTTTCTTCTGCTTAACTGTATGCCTTCACATTACCCTGTGTCATGAAATTAAAAGGTAAACAGTATCTGCTATGTACCCTTGCTACTGGAACCTTAAAATACAATGCAAATACTAAGCAAGAGCTTTGTGATCAAATGATTTTACCATGCCTTAAATAAATATTAATAATTGTGTATTGTACTATCCTACACCATACAAAAGATTAGGGAAGGATACTGCAGATCCCAAAGTTTCTTTTTCTCATGAGAGTGGTTGAAAAGCTTAAATCCAACTGCAGAAATTAATAATGTTTTTCTGTAAAAATAGTACAGATATTAAGAACCCTTTTTCTGTACAAGCATTTCTAGAAATGCCAGCTGAGACATCTAATGAGCTGCCCTCTCCTCCTCCACCAAGATTTTCTTCTTTCATCAAATGCAAGCAAAACTACTGTTAAATTGAACCACAAAATTGTTTCTCTACAATGAATTGGTATTTTACTTTTTCTTAAATTAGAAATTAAGAAGATGATACTGTAAATCCTTGCAAGATGAGAAGTTTTCATTCTTATGACTGAACCTTACTACTGACACCCACAAACACCTGCAAGTCCATCTTCAGCTTTGTAACAGATACCTTGAGTGGGATAAGCACTTTTGCCCCACTGGAACAACTCACTGAAGCACATGTTTACATTCAAGCAAAAAAGAAGGTAGTTTTTAGAAGCAGCTAGTGGTTTATTTTGAGCACAACATAACAGATTAGAAGACTCATTTGGAATGATTTTTCTGTGACTATTACTCACATTTATAGATAACTCTTGTATTCTTTGTAATTATGATATAAACCCTGACAAGTTCCCCTTTTCAGATGTGCTATTCTGGAGCTAAACACATGCAACTGAAGGCAGATTCTGGCACAGTGTATGTAATGTGTACACAACAGATCTTGGGGTACTGACCCAAAAGTCTGTAAAGCTGGAAAAAGGATAACACTACCTAGAATTTTCAGTAGATTCAGATGCAAACAGATTTCTTACACTTACAGTATTCAAATCAGCAATGGCATTGGACTCATTGTTTTCTGCTAAATATTGCATCTTGAAAAGGATTAAGAAGGAAAAAATAAGTGTAATTTGCAAAAAAGGAGAAAATTATCATTGAGAGACCATGACTTTTGAACACGACATACATTTCAGAAGTGATTTCTCCTGCTTCCAATACTTCTGTCCTAATAGATCCAGAAGAAAAGATGGGAGATTAAGGAAATTACCCTAGAATGTTTTTTTGGCCATTGGTATCTTCAAACGTGCTTAAGACAAGCTTATAATTTCATCAACGGTCTTCAAAACTGTTATTTTATGCTCAACATAAACCGCTAGCTAATTCTAAAAATAAATTTGTTTTTGTCTTCCTGTGGCTTTGGATCTAATTCTGCTCTTGTATCAAATTGCAACAATGTGCAAAAGGGAAAGCTGCAGAGTTCACCCTTGTTTTGACAGAGTGCTAATGTTTTTTAACTGAAAAAAACCCTGAACATGTCAACTGTATTTATCATGGTATTTTGTAGTGATTTTAAGTGATTGTGAAAACCAAAAGAATTATATACTTTTATCTATTTCAGCCATTTTTAAAAGAATTACATCTGATTTCAAACTCTTTAGTTAAAATATACATATCTATGACTATAATCTTTCTCACTCACGAGATAACTGTCACAATATAAAGAACATTCAAACTTCCTTATTTATCTCTCAATGCTCAACAGAGGGATGAAGAAAAAAAAAAAAAAAAGAAGAAGTCACAGTTCCTCTAATGGGACTGCCTCAATCTACACTGCTACACTGTATGTGGCCTCCAAGCCTGTAAAAATACAGAGCTTTGCATGATGCAACTACATGCATCTGTACTGGATGGCTGTGTCCATGGATTACTCCATGGATTCAACCCAAGGACTCAGGAGATCTATTCTCCTGTGGATAAAAACAGCTAGAAATAAACCTAATGGAAAAGAACATTTAAAAATCCTATACACTGTTAATGCCTTAAAGAAGAATAATTTAATTTTAAATTTACCTTAAATAATTGTTTTACAATATATCATGTAACTTGGCCAGACTCAGACTGTACTTGCCACTCTTCTAACGGATTGTTTCATCTAACAAAAGTCTTGTTTTACTTTGTCCAAGAAAACATTACATAACATTACTTCAAACTAGACAGCTACAACATAAAGTGCATGCAGTACAGTGCTAACAAAGACATCTGAATAATGCCAGTAGAACACAAAACTAAGAGAAATTTCTCTGGCACCCAGGCTTGTAGAATCGAATACTAGTGATACAATAACCACAGCTGTTTTCTTGGAAACAAAATAGGGAAGTTTGGTAAGAGAACCCGCTTTTTTGAAGATTTTTTTTTTTTTCCAGGCATAAATCCTTCACAGGCTATGCACCATTCAGACAGTAGCCCTATACTACCAAGTGTATACTTGGGTCTGTTTAAAACCTCACACCACAGTAACGTCTCGCAACAAAGCAAAATCAATTTTCTTTTGCACCTAAGTCTTAGATTTAAATTCCTGAGACGCTGGGCTAGTGGTATTTATTTTTCGAAGCACCGCAATATAGGAAGGTTTCAGGCGGTGCGTTTCCAGCCGCCCGCTCCCGACACGAATGCTCCTCTCCGCCGCCGCTCCTTGGGACTCTCCTGTGTCCCAGGTGCTTCAGCCTCCCTCCCACTCGCTGCTGAGCGCTCCGGCTCTCCTTTCTGCCGGTGTCCCCGACACCCCCAACCCCGCAGCGGGGACAGCAGCGCCGCCCGCTCCGGCTCCGACCGCGTCCCCGCCCGCGTCCCCGGCCCCGTCCGCATCCCCTGCCCCGGCCCCATCCGTGTCCCTGGCCCCGTCCGCGTCCCCGTCCGCACCCCCGGCCCCGACCCCGACCCCGACCCCGGCCCCGGCGGGGAAGGAGCGGTGGCGCCGGGCCGGTCGCCCTCCGGCTCCCTGTGCTGGCGGCCGGGAGCCGCTGCTCACCGCTGCCTCGGGGTCACTCGGCTCCGCGCCGCCGCCTCCTTCCGGCAGGCAGCCCTGGAGCGGGCGGCTCTGGTGTGCCGAGCCGTGCCGGGCTGCGGCCGGAGCGGGGCCGGACCCTCTCTTAGCGCCGCCGGATTCGCCGCTTCCTCGTTTTGTTCGCAGCCGCGGCCACTTCCTCAGCGCGGTGGAGGCGAGCGCTCCCTCCTCTCCAGCGGGCGCGGCCGCCGTCCCCCCGACCCCTCTTTCGGGTGGCGGCCCCGGCGAAAGGGCCGGGCACCGCACCGCTGCAGCCTCCGGAACCGCCGGCGGTTCTCCCGCGGGCGAGGCGCCGTCCGTCTCCTCTGGACCCCGCGGCACGGGCTGCTTGGCACTCCGTGACGTGCGTCCCTTGGTGCCCCCTGACGGGGCTGTCCTTGGGACCCCGCGGTGCCGGGTCTCCTTGGGACTCCTGCCTTGGGCTCCTTGTAGCGCCAGTGTCGCCTCGCGGGCATCTGGCTTTGGAAGATGAACGTCTCGTTGCTCAGCACCACGCTGGGGACAGAGGATCCAAGTGTGTCAGTTGCGGCTTGTCGAAAGGGAAAAACGGGTGTGTGCATATTGGTGCACATGCCAGTTGCCAATTGGTGAATTCTGAAATACTGAAGTTCTTTGGTGCTTTGTGTGTACTTCGCCGAGAAAAGGACTCTCAGAAGGTCTCCTTTTGGAGCAGCAAAGGGGCCTGCCATAGCATAGTATCACCCTTCCTGCTGTATTTCACACAAAAATTTCTCCCATATTTTGATCAAACATTTGTAGCAGCTCCAGGTGTGAACGAGACTCCAGTGTCCCAGACACTTAGCTTGAAGGAAAATCCCTCTTCAAGGCCTCCTCAACACCCGGTGTGATAGAATTAATTCCTGTGGAAGCTGAGACCACACAGTCAAAAAAGTGCCGCTGTCCTTCAACCATAACTGCCCAGGGACAAACCACTCCTGATGCAGGTCACACAGGACTGGGCGCGAGGGGCCTTTGGTGAAGCCAGAGTGGGCAGGTCTTCAGCGGTGACTGTGTTGCATGACACAATGTGGTGTCCCGTGATGGGCAGTCTTTGCAACAGGAAAAATCCACTTCCTCCTTCCCCATAATAAATTGGTGTTAGCACTATTGTGGGGTACAAGCATTATTTTCATTCAAAACGCTGTCTCTCTTTCCTTATTGCAAAATGGACCGTATACCCACCTGATATTCAATAGAGCTGCCAAAGTACAAATCTCTCATATTTCATGCTATTTAAAAAGGTCTGTGGTTTTGGTTTGTTTCAGTGAGACTTTTGGCAATTGCTGTAGTGGCAATGCATTTCTTATTGGCACTGTCTGCATGTTAGAAAAAAGAGAATAACTTAGAAAATTCTTAGACCTGTTTTCATGGTATTCTTTTCCTATCAACAGCCAAGTGTGAGCAGATCTGCAGGAAAGGCTTTTGGAAAGTCATTATTGGACTATGAACTGTTTTTTAAGAAGAAGTCTTACTTTCAATTGGTGAAAAAAATCACCACTACTGCATAAGCAATTGTACTGGACCTTGCTGGGAAGGAATTAGCTTTCATTACAGCAGCCAATATGGTGCTGTATCTTTGATTTTGGCTAAAAGAGTATTGATACCACACTAATAGTTTGTCTGTCCCTGTACACTATTTGCACAATGTCAAGGCTTTCTCCACTTTTCACTTTACCTCTGTCCCCAGTGTGTAAGCTAGAGGTGCACAAGTTGGGAAGGGACAGAGCTGGGACAGTTGCCCGCAAGTGAACAAAGCCCTTATCATGATTAGCACTCAAAACTGGGTATAGATGAAGGAGGATGGAAGGATGTGGGCTTCTTCCAAGGCGGCCACCAATCTGATATTTGCTGGTTGTTTCTGTGCTTGTGGGAGGTGGTGGGTGACCAGCTCTGCGTCATTTGGTGTGGTTGTGATCTTGTTGTTTTCCCCTTCACCTTTTAAATTATGTTTATCTTGACACATGGCTTTTTTTGATCTCCCTTCTCTGTCATCAGTCCTGCTGGGCAGGGGGAACTGAACATTTGGCTGTGTGGATGCTTGGCTGCTGGCCCAGGTCAGCTTATGGCACCAGTGGAGGGGAAATCCAGTAACTGAAGCAAAGAATTTTTAGGCTGTTCACAGTTTACTTTTTCTTTCATTTCATATGAGATTTAATACAAATAGCTGAGTTCTGTGATACTGATTTTTGGTAAGGTGCTCACAACAGTGGGGTATCTTATTTAATGTTTTACATGTAATGTTTTATATTAGCATATCCTAACATATATATTATCATTCTGAAGCTTTCCTGTGATGTGTGGCCAGCTCTATTTAAGGCCAGCAACCAATAAAGTAAAATAATTCCTCCTTTTTTTTTTCTGGAAACATTTAATAAGTATAAATCTGGATTTTCTGGAAAGATTCAGTAAATTTGTGGATTTTCCTACCCAACATGAATATATGCAGTAGAAATTAATAATTTTTATACAGTGTCCAAATAGTTGTGCAGTACAATAACAGCAACATTTAACTTAGTAATACTCCATACTTTTTGGGAGTATCAGAGAATTTCAATGCTTTCACTATGGCATTATATTTTGAAAGACCTCTGCTTTCAGCGGTCATGATTGTTTGTTTAAATGATTTATTAGAATATTCTCAAACCTCATTTCTTTACTATACTGACTCTAGGATCAGTAAAATTTATAAGAACAAATTATGCAATTGAGCCTCTCCAAAGTTTGCAAATTTGAATTAAGTGTCTATTCTGTCGCCTTCCTGCTACGTCTGTTGACTTCCTTCTGTCTTCATTGTTACAGGGACTGGATGGTTTGGAGAAAATACAGGTAGAAATGTTGGAATAAGACTTTCTTCAGTGAAGCTGCCATACTGAGGCATTATTTTTTATTTCATTCTCCAAGAGGGAGGTTTTAGGTTGGTTTCTGTCCTACAAGTGTAGACAACTTTTGCAGATACTGTTTGCCCTGCTAGAATTCTGCTCAAGCACAAGGGGTAGTACTGTGGCTTACCCTTTAAGTGATTACAGGCTGAAGGTGGGTGTTTTCTGAAGTACCATCTGCATTTCTGTAGTGGGGAACGCCTAAGTTAAACTGATGCTTTGTTGTCTGATTAAATGTGAAATTCCCTAAAATGCGTAGCAACAAGAGATACAATGCCGCTGACAGACAATTTTATTTGAGGTTCAAATTCTCAACATGTGACCATACCTACAGCTAAAAGTAAAGGGTCTCTATGATAGAAGAAATTTGTGTCAGGAAGATGGAACTGTACATCTCCACAAAAAGAATGCAGAAGTGATGCATTTTACTTAAGGCATATAAAATTTCTGCACAGATCATTGAATTCAGTCATGGTTTGAGCAAAAAATATGTGCTGTTTGGGAATTATTTATTATCTACTTCATTTTCATTTTGATGGAAGCAGTGATTCCATGTTAGCACAATAGCAGTAAACAACATTTAGAGAAAATCAAGAGTCAGTAGCCTGAAAGCAATGTTGTGACACAAAAGCAAATGTCATAGAATCATAGAATCATGGAATGGTTTGGATTGGAAATGACCTTAAAGATCATTTCAACCCTCTGCCACAGGCAGAGACACCTTTTACTACAGATGTCCTGTATTAGAGTCAGAAAAACTGAACTGGATCAGGAGCTTCGAAAAGTAAGGACCATAATATCAAATATTTTGGCCTCCTTCTGTTATCCAAGGAATTGCAAAGATCCCTCTTTTATGTAAGAACTAGATCTGAAATATTTCATAGATTTTAAATACCAGGTATATGTGTTCCATACAATTTTCACTTACTTATAGATCAATTTAAGTGGAAAACACTAGTGGCAATCCCTAGGGGAAACTCAGAACACTTAAACAGAAATAATCTGGGGGAGATGTCCAACAAATTAATTTAATTGCCTGCTCATTGTAAGAATATATAAATTATGACTGTTTTGGTTACATACTAATTTACTGCTGTGACCAGAAATGTCAGTAGCAATACTCTTTGCTATATGAAATCAAGAGTAAATTCAGGGCTGTGAAGGTATTTTCTTTATCAGTTCATAGTAATTGTAATTAAAGCTGTTTTATTATATATCTATATAAACATAACTATTTTAATAATATATTTTAAAAATATAATTTAAAAAAATATATATTTTTTGCATGCAATAGCAATATTTATCACCTTTCCCCTCTATTTTTACCTCAAAACAAGAACTGTGTCACACTTTAAAGTGTTCATAGTTTTGCTTACCAGTGAATAAGAGTAGTTGTAGGATGTACTTCTTACACATTAAAGACTGTGATATGAGGCAGTATGATGTCTAAATTTAAAATTTTATGTGGGGCAATGCCAGATAAGATTGCAGATTAGTTCAGAAAAGATGTGTTTTGAGCCTAGATGGCTTTACAAAATACGTACTTACATAGAAACGAAGATTTAGGCCAGTCTGGTCTTTATTACTTCCTCTGCTGCTTGCCCATGACTGTTTCCAGCTTTTGTTTTTTATAGAAATTATGTGTCTAAATGAATTAAAATGAATATTAAAGAATGGTGCATTGCATGAAAGAAAAAAAGCAAAAGCATATACAATAGCAAGTTATGATTGGACAAAAACCCAGTTTTTTTTAAAAGTAAATCTTTCTGTAAAATAATTGCCTATTGTAGCACAGAAAGTAACTGTGGGCAACAAGGAGATGATAAACTGATTTTTAAGAGGATTTGAGCAAAATTCTTAAGAAGAATTTATTAGCATTAGCAATCTCTGCTTTGAATGAAAACCACCATGAAGGTGAAAAAAAAAAAAAAAGAGGGAGGGTACTTAATCATCTTTTAACTGTCAGAAGACTGAGTAATTATGGGGGAATTCTGTTTCAGCACTATTTGCAAGGCACTTCAGTCTGTAAAATGCTGGATATATCCATAGCCTCTGACAACCATCTTGGACTGTCACAATTAGCAGAAAGGACAGTGTTGGGAGCCCTAGGGTCAGAGCTGATGGTTGCATTGACATCAACGGAAGCCTTTTTTTTTTTTCATCATTGGTTGTGTACATAGAGCATGGAGAGCACATTTTATTCATCCTGTTCCATTTTTGATTCCCCCTGGTTGCAGCGTCAGTTAATGGACGGGGCAATCCACCTTTCCTCCTCTTGTGCACTGTGATGATTAACACCTAGGCAGCCATTCCTCTGCTGCCATCTTAGAAATGCAAAAGCGAGCGGTACTGGATGGAAACATGCCGTGAGAGGGAACTGCACAGGGCGAGATGTGCGGTATTATTAGCTGTCACGCCTCCTGGTCACATGCATTGGCATTTAGGCATCTCCAATTTCATTCTAAGGCTATTATATATTCATATGGATAATAAAAACAGCCGCATTTATACTGAATCTAGGACATAAGTAAATACAGACAAATAAGTGAAATTTTCAGGTCCTTAAGAGATACAGAAATGAAAATACTAAAAAATATTCCCATTGTAATCCTACACGAGACACACAAAACTCCTGATTTTTTAGTTTCAACTGAAATGTGGTTGGACTAAGTATAACCTTTAAATAGTACAAATTACTTCAATAGTTTATATATATATATATATATATATATATATATATATATATATATATATATATATATGCATACTTACAAATAGAAACCATTTCAGTATAAATCCACTTATGGTACTTTCCTGTACTATTTCTCCTAAATTCTCCTGTCATGCCTTTGTCAATGATCCTCTCTCTAATCTCAAGGAACAGTGAGGAGACATGAGGGAGAGAGACACTGCAAGAATCAGCTTGGATGCAGCTGTAGTTTTATTCTCTGTGTAAGACTTGTCAGCTGTTTCCTACAGAGCCAGTCACTCAATCTTTGCACTGTGGTCAAGGGTCTTGTATTTGCTTAAATGCAGTGTTGGCACAGGCTGCATCTGTGCATTTATGCTTTAGTCTATTAAACACTTCTAGAAAATGAATTAGCTGTCACCCATAATGCTCAGAACTGATAATCTGAGATGGACCCACACTGCTTTCTGAAGAAGCAGAAAGAGTATACCAAATAGCAAGAAATACTCCTCTTTGTGGAGACACACAATATGTCATTTTTTGAAGCCAGTTTATAATTGTCTCAGTATCTGATCAATGCACAAAAGGCAGATGTACTATTTCTGGATTGTGCCAGCTCTGGAAGAGCTATGAAGCATTTCCACATCACTGCACCTGAACTAATGAGTCCTGCCAGATCTGAGCTGACCTTGCATCCCAGTCATAAATATCTTCTAGCTGAACAGCGTGGGCACCTCCAATCCAGCATTCACTGTCAAATGAATCAGGGTACAAAATATGATAAAATTATAATCCAAAATATTAACTATCTGTTAACATGGCCTAAATATTATTGTCTTTACAGTAATAAATATTTAGTTAATATCAGAGTGTCATGAATAATTTAGTTTTAACTTTTTTTGCTGCTGCAAGGTATCTGGGGTCTTCATGCTGAGATGATGTAGTCTAAGGAATGTCTTGAAGTTGCAAAAATGGCACATTTCAGTCTTCCATCATATTTTATTTTCTGAGACTTGATTTAGCAATGATGTAACTTTTCCACAGCCTGTGTCTGAATACAAATTACACTAAAATGTGTTTAAAAAAAAAAAAAATCTGAACTCTTCCAAAATCTTTGAACACCACTATCTTATCCATAATCAAATTAATTTGGGAATCCTTGGATTGTAAGAATGTTAACATTGCTTTCAATATAGAGGAGGAGCAGAAATTTTGCTATTTAAATTATTATGCCATTTATTCTGGTACTTGTTACCTAATTTTGTGTATACAAAAGAATTTTACCAGAAAGAAACTATACTTCTAACAGCTATAGTACTGCATATCATCAAGAAGACAGATTTTCTGCTAAAAAGTAGAAGGGTTTCACAATAAGGGTTTCACAAGGGTTTCTGCCAAAAAGGGTTTCACAATTAATTATCCTGAAATTTTAGGCCGGTTTTCTAGTTTTCCTTTAGTCCAGATGATAAGAAAGAAATACCACTTGATTAGGTCTAATAACATGTTTATCCCTATAGGTATACAAATACACACACACACACACACACACATATTTTAAAATGTCTTTAAACAGTCTTTATTGTTCTATCTTGGACTACATCAGTTTGAACTTAAACATTACTTTAAAAACACACTTGCTCATAGAATTATGCAGAGCCATCAGAAGGAATTAAATCAATGTAATAACTTTTTTCTTTTTTTCCCATTGTTACCCCACAGAAAATTTGTAGGTGCTCTGGTCAAGAATAGAAGTATCACATGGCCATACAAAAGCTTTTGACCTCTAGGGGACAAGACAGGAGCAATATCCATTTTAAATAAAACTGAGGCTTAAAAAATACTTAGAACAAATCATGAATATGGGAAGCTGAAAGATCTCTTTTATCTTCCCCAAATAAGAACATGGAAAAAATAATCTCAAACAAATTTCTTTCAAAGTTCACCCAAGTGCACACACAAAAACATTTGTAGCTCCTTGTGAACTGAAACCATTTGAGATCTCATAGTTTTGAAACAGAAAGCAGAAGTTACCTTGATTTTAATCTTATTTACATTGATGTTATACAACAGTGACTTCTCTATGTCTGGTAGACTTCTTAATTAATGCTGTCAAAATTTTCTTTATGCCTACATTATATGTTGTTTCCAGATATTTTCGTAGTTAAACAAAATTCTTAAGAAGCTGCACAGAGAAATGGAATGAACAAACCTTATATGAAAAAGGAACATTTTTCTAGATATTTTTCCAATGTAGACATGTGCTTGTGACAAAGAGAAAAAAACAATAGTTTTTTTAGAGAAAAAAAACAGCACTTGGGGTGTTTAGTCAGACACTGTACTGCAGGTATCGCTCATTGGGCTGGAAGTAGAAGCACTAAACTATGCCTTTCAGCATTAATCACATATGAATAATGTCCTTCCAAAAGAGTTACAATCACAGCACCTCTAACAGTGAGGGCTAAAGAAATAAGGCATGCTATATGTGAAGCATCAAAAGCTTCTTTTTTCTGTTTCTTTTCTTTTTTTTTTTTAATGTATGTCTCAATGTGTGATGCACCAGGCATAAATAATTCAAATAAAACAGTTTGAAATTTGGAATTATTTAAAACAATAGGTTTCCTTGGCCTCTCGGCATCTGTGAAGCAAGATGGGGTGGTTTTGTCAGGGTTTTTTTATTGAGCAAAAAAAATGTCTTTTCTGTATACAAAATTTTTCAAATGCAAATCATGAAGGTCCATGTGTGAATGCTGTACCTATTGCCATGTTATAATGGAGGAAATCAGACTTTGTGTTTGAAAACAGGCACACTATGGGAAAAGTTTGGAGGGAATTATGTTCAAAAGACTCCAGATGGCTCCAGACACCCAAATAACACTTAGATCTGGTCTGGAGTGTTGGAGTCTCACTGAAATACCTGGAGAGCTGATGCTTGTTTCCTAGTCCCTACCTAGCCTGATTCATTTCTTGCAAGTCATACAAGAGTTTGGCTTGCCAAACAAAACTGTGTATCTGACCCCTACATGATGTGTTTGCAAGGATGGAAGACATGCACCATGGAAAACAGAAATAATTGCATTTCACCAAGATTTTAGAAAGACACTGTAAATGGATACCATTGTCCTAGATTGTATTCAGTTATTCTTCCATCTTGCAGTCTTCCAAATAATTTAAAGGCAGCTCCACAGTGGTTGCACTTTTTATCAATTTCACTAGTGATACAATAAAAAAGTTTATGAAAATATGCTAATGGATGAAGGAGACTGTAAGACTATAGTTTGAAGAAATATTTATATTGTAACAGCTTTCCTTGGATTCTAGCTTGAAGAGGCATTTGCATTGCATTTGTGAGATATACTGCATTCTTGTTGGGGACTCTACACTTTTTCAGACCTCACTTTTAGGCCTTCCAAAATCCATCTAGAAGAACATTCTGGTTACTTTCCTCCCCCCACCACTTATTTTTATAGAATACCACTTTATCTTAATTAATTATTTGCTTCTCTTTGTGGGCTGCAGTTACAACCAAAGTGTAATTGCTTTCTCAACTTATTCATACACTTTTTATAGCTTGAAAAATGGATCAATAGAAACAGAGACAGGTGGTCCTAGTTGGCTTTTGCATCTCAGGAGCCAAATAGGTTTTGATTCCATTAGATGGGTATTTCAGGGAATTCAGGGCATCCTGAAAGCATCTCCCAGTTTCTCCATTAAATGTATTAAGAGAAACAGTGAGCTATTGAGGTGACTTTGATTACATGGAATAAGCATTTTTTATGAGAGATTTTAGTCAACTTTGAGGCTGACCCTGTGTTCATATTTTTTAAAGTTGCTATTGCCTTAGTTTACAACATTTATATTATTACAATTTTTATTTTCTATGTTTCTGTTAATATATCTTGTCTTATTTGTGTTTCAATGCTTAGAAATCTGTGATGAGCATTGTTTTGAACTTACTAGGATATCAACTGTGTGTATCTATATTAGTATAAGGCAGTGGTAGATCCATGACCATAGGGAGAGAACATTTACTCTCTGTGATTCCCTACATCCATTCATGGACCTATGTAGGTTTGGAGTTCCCAGCATGCTTCTCTCTGTCTCTTTCTCTTTTCTATTCTCTCCACAACATATATTCTTCTTTTGTCACGTTTGTGCTTTTGTAAGATAAGACAAACAGTTTTTTTCAGTAAAGTAAATGTCAGTGAAAGGGCAGCAAATTTTGAACAATTTGGCCATATATAAATACAGGCTGCAAGTATTACTACCTTTGAATTTCTATCTCCTTAGGAGCACTGTATGCTGCATTAGACCAACTAAGGCAATATAATTTTGTATTGAATACAATAAATTACAGAAAAATATTATGCCAGAGCATTTATTTTTAATTGTACCAAGTCAATAAATATCTGTGTGAGTCAACACAGGCAGGCAGCACAAAACCATAGCTGAAATGCAAAGACTAAGTTTATTTCATTACCTCGCTAGTGGGAGGATCCTGCAGTAACACCAGGAGGTGTTGAGAGACTCTCAAGCAGGAACAGAGGTACTGTCAAGCTCAGCCCACCCTAATGACCTTGTTTGTGCCCATTTATAAAGGACTCATGCACCTGTAGTTTAACACCCTGCTGTGACCTCCCTTGTACTTTCCTATGGTCTCTTTATGGAGCTTTGATCTCTTTCCCAAGACAGGCAGCTCAAGCATGTTAATGAGGGTGCCTCCAAATCTCACCAAACACCAGTGTTATCTCTACACAGAAATTCTACTTCTCAAAACAGACAAAGTAGGCATAAAATATGGCATTTTTCACACTATTACTTTCCAGGCTTTGGCATTCCCAGCTGCAAGGTTACTTCAGATAATTTACCATCCTCCTCACCATTCTTTTGCTTTCAACCCCTTCTTCCCAACAACATCTTATTCAGAAGTTCAGCAATACTTCATAGTGGGACTCCACAAAGTAAGTTTCTGATTTCTTTTTTCCATTTATTATTATTGATATAACATCATGGAAGTACATGACAAGTCAGGGATTTATAAGGCAAATCTCTAGCCCTGTGGATGTAAAAACAGACATGACAAATAATAATATTGTGTATAGATAGAAACAATATGAAAATAAAAAGAAAAAAGGCAAGATATTTTGCCTAAGGAACAGTATGCTTTGACATGCATATAGAAATAATACAATAAAAGACCATTGAGGTCACAAAATTAAATATTTGAAGGTAAGAAATGTAGAATTGAAGATCCTATGCAGTGTTTTAAGTCATTCTGCTTGACTGCATCTGTCTTCTGGAATTGCATGGCCTGTAAGCTATCTTTTCCAGGACCCCTGACTCATAGGGGTAGACTTGCTCTGGTGGTGAATCAGGTTGGATAGACATGAATTTTGCTGATGAAATTAATGTGGGTTTTTTAGCTGGACTGGACATTATTTGATGAATGAGCATTTTGTGTGTGAAAGAAGTGCTAAACATTAAATACACATAGACTTTTAAAGGACAGTAATTCTGCATTGAGCCTTCTCTGTGGTTACTCTTCACTACAGCTGAGAGTGTCTTTCTGTGTGTTAGTTTACTGCTCTTTCAGAGAGGAAGGCCCTTCCTCCATCTGCCTCTCCCCTCCCTCCCTGTGCTGGGGGGTTGTCAGTGACTGCCTGCACAAGGGGGTTAGGGACACAGCTGATGTCATGTCAGCCTGGATTATAGCCTACTGCACTGCACATTTTGATGGTAGATGGGCATTAATAAAAAAACCCTGAAATACTGGCTTCCGGAATAACTGCCAATGCCCTCATGAAGTGAATGAAGCAGGGGTCTTGCAAAAAAATTGTGTTTATACAACTAGGGATCATGTACTATACAGCATGCACATAGTGGATTTATAGGGTTACATATGCCTTTAGTCTTGAATCTTATCTTTTGAGATCCTAGGTTTGTAACTGTAATGCATAACTTAGCCAGACTAATATGAGAAAACCATTAAAATTCTCACACAATATCCCATAACATTTATTGGATCCTTATTTCACTGCACAAAATACTACAATTAATCACTGAAGAGCTGAATAGCAAAAAAACCCCTTTATTCTAGTATTCTGAGGGGAAAAAAAGCTGCTTCTGATAAAGTTCAAATGAAATTATGAAAGATCCAATTTTATGCAGACAATGAAGCGTGCAAAAAATCATTGTTAAAGGTCATGGTCTGATGAAGTTATAAACAACTGACATCAGGGCTTTCTGGAAAGGTCATGAACCTCAGTGCTATACAGTGCTACAACTCCATCTACAGCACTTGCCTTTTTCTATGTTTTGTTTATATTTTTTTTTCCCAATGGGTAAAAATATTCAGAGATTTTTTCAGAACTTGAATGTGAGAAGGAGGACAAACTAAGTAAGTCTTTAATGTGACTTTCTTTTTCATATGTTCTTTTATGTTTCACAAATGTTCTTGAAATCTCTCCTTATAAATTTAAGGGCCTACAAGAAAATTTGTGAACCATGTGATCAGCTGAACTGTGTCTTCCCAGGAGTTCAAACTGAAGAGAGGCAATATATACATCAGGTAAATAAGAGTAACATGAAATGGATGGCTGATGACTGGTGGTTTGTATAGAAGTCTTTGTTTGAAAAATGTACAGTGTCTGCAGAAATCATTACCTTCACAAAAGGTATTTAACTGATACCCCATTTGTTAGTTTTGAAGAAAATAGAGAATGATGGATAGAGGGATGTGCATATACTGGACACTAACAGCAATTGAGCTGAGTTTTACCAGGGGCATGTTTTTTGAATATGATGAATATTCAAATATAATATGTTGAATATGCTGAAAATAAGCTGAAAAGATGCATGTTCTGTGAATCAGTTAAGTATCTTTATCCTATACTGTCATTTACTAGTAGTAACTACCATGTCTGTCCACAGTTTCTCTCCTTTTGATTTGTTTTTGTAATGCATGGCAGTGCTTCATCACTTAATAGGTACTTCAATGTTGAATGGCAAAAAAGTGGATGAAATAGACCTTGGGGTCTAAAACTACTTTTGGAATGCACACTTCAGTCAATATGAGATGGCCGCATATAATATTTAGTTATGCAAATAACTAAGTAATAACTAAATAACTAAAAATAATTCGTTAATTTAGAAAAAGCAAATATCAATGAAGAAAAGTCAACTGGTGTGGGGAGAAGGACTCCCCCTAATGTCATCTTGACCTCACCATAAGCATTACTTAGTCACTGAAGGAGACAATAACATCAATCTGCTTTCTCAAGGTGCATGTATTCCTCAATTAAACTCTGGTGTGACAAAAGAATCACCTTGAAAATGAGAGTGAGGCAGAGAGCTGTATGACACAGTAGCGCAATACATCACAATAAATGTGTCTGCTGCTGTTTTATTTTGAAAATATGGCAGCTGAGATAAAGAAGTAGTTCAGACAAAAAAGAACACAAAAAGCCATAGGGTGGTTTGAGCTTCCCTAACAGCAGTGACAACTTCTACAGTCCTCATCTCATATACTTAGGTACGGTTGAGTACATAGTTACACAGAGCTTCAGGCTTTTGCTTACATGGCAATAGAGCTCTTGGCATTGTCAATTTTCTGCACAGAGTATTTATCCAGTTATGCCTGAATATGAATTGTGTTTACAAAAAAAATCGTGGGTGAAGTGAAACTGGAAGGCTGGAAAGGTTGGAAAACAGTATTCGATCTCAAAACATATAACAGATTGGAGGAAACAGTTTAGGAAAACTAATTCAATTTTTGACATAAAGAAATACCAGAAACTACATGTGGGAATGAGTATCAATGCCACAAATGGGGAAGAGTCAGCTAAAGGTAAGTGTTGCTCTGAAAATGATCAAAATGTTACATTTTATAACAGCGTCAGCATGAGTTAAAAATATCATGATACTACTAAACACATGGTACTGGAATTTAGGAGAACAATCATCAAGGCAGCTGGAATACTTCTACTCTAAACAGCATTACTACCACTGTGGCTGGAGTGCAATTTTCATTTGTGAACATATTTATTTCCAGAAATATGTAAAGACACTGTCTAGAGCAAAGTGATTTAGAGGTGGTCCTGTCAACAGAATTTGCGAGAGATCCAGGAGCTGTGACCTGTGGGGCTATTAGCATGAACAAAAGACTGAGCTAAAGACAATGACCTTTATGTAACAGAAGGAGTATGGAAAAGGAAAAGGAACAATCTATTCAGTCTGTCTGAAAAATAGCTAGGATGCTTAAGCTACAGCCAAAAATTGGCAGGATAGAAATAAGAAAAAACATTTTAATAAGGAGGTCAGTGAGTAACTGCAATAAATAATATGGGCAGGCTGTGGAATCACTGTCTCTTAAAGTTTACAGAACAATTCTCTGGCATATACCTCATCCAATCCTCCTCTGGAACACAAGCCTGACATGGAAGACCTCTCGCTCTTCCCTCCAGGTTTCCTTTTCTAGTATCAAGTTTTACTTCTGCAGTGAATTTAATAGAGATCCATAACAGATTTCGTTTCCAGCAGGCAGCTTATAGCCCTCCTAATTCCAGCCACAGGCAAATGTTCACAATCCTTAGTTGTTTCCTGATTGCACATGCAGTAAGTTTTTGGCCTTTTTTGCTAAAGAGATGTAACCTAAAAAATACTCTCAAGGTGATATTTTGGTATCTAGAAGTTACAAATTGCATAAAATAAACTGGAAAGTGTTCCAGCAAACTCTATACATGTACACTGATAACATCACTTTTTGCAGATTTCTGGGACCATCATATCTTCCAGCAATAGAACTGGAATAATGCACTGCTCCATCTTTTGGCATCTCATGCCTGGGTGAAAATATGAACTTGTTGGGACAAAATTCTGAGAGACAGAATGAGTGTGTCACGCTTGGAGGTAGCCTACTTGAGCAGAATAATTTGTAACGCGTTGTGATAGAAATTTACGCAGGTCATATTCTGCATGAAGACTCTGAGTTAATCCACAGCACGCAGAAAACATGAGAGTCATCCCATCTAATTCCAGACATCTTTCTATAGGCTCCCCTGGACCGAGTCCCGCAGGGTAACCCTCAGTTAGCTGGTCAGCGGGTGCCTGGATAGCGTAATTAAAATCCCCACCAGGAAGACGGAAGGACTCTTGAGCTGCTGGAATCCGAGCGGGTTTATTCAGGATTGATCGACGGAGTAGGGAGGTACAAATAGGAGCACGGAGACAACCACACTCAGGAGAAACAGACTCCAAAAAGCCCCGGAGAAGGAGGGGCCAGAGTACATAACTGGGGAGGGAAGGAGTAACTAGGGTACAAATGATCCAATGGGAAGAGGGTGTAAGGGATGGGGTAACATGAACTGGGCCAATGAGGGGAAAGGGGAGGAGTGGTTTACAGAGGGAACCATTAGAAACAACGAGAATGGAGAACTTTCCAGAACTTGGGGAGATGACAACCACAAACTGACAGGTGATGGGCATGTGCTCATTTGCATTGGGGGGCAGAGGACTCTGGGGAAATGACTTATGCTAAATGACTGTAGTTTCCCATGGCATTCCCACACTGTCCTCCCCATGGGAACATCCCACATCTTTCATTATCTAAATGGTATGTATATCTAGGAAAGACAAGTCATCTAGAATCCAGCAAAGAAGAAATGCTGTGCTGAAAGATGACCAATTACTTAACTGTAAAAACTCATCGTCTGTGTACTTTATTCTTTCTCTCTTTAAAAACTGGAAACAATTTAGTCTCAATGTCTAACTACTAAAAGGCTGAAATTATGTGAGCAGTGATTTCTTCTTCATTGCAACTGGATGAATGAAAGTCTAACTACAGGTTTACCTGTGGAGCCATCTCAGTTAAAGCATTTAGGAAAGCAGATCACACTGTTAGAAGAATACCCTACTAAAGTTATTGGACATACATTTTGACACATGGATTTATCTTATCCATAGGCTTCTAAAATCATGTCCTAACTTACTTACATTTTTTTATATAAACAGTTGATGAAAGAGATCAAAATAGAGGAATAAATTAATTGTATTTAGATAGGGACTTGATTCAGATGACAAAACTGTAGCTTGCTTGAGTTAATGAGTTAATCTCTTTCAGTGAAGTGTGGGACCATTCCCAATAATTAAATAAATTTGCATGTTCTGCCAACTATGTACATTCCTGTAAGTGACTACAAACATTTAAATATTTACTTAAAGTTAAGGCATCAATTTATCTATAAGTCAAGCATTGATACTAAATATTGTATTATAAAATTTTCCTTAGTATCAGCAGTGTGAAGACAAGAGTTCAACTACCACTTTAAACAAAGGAACATAATAATTTCTTCAATGCCTGAGCTAATTTGTATTGTCTAAAAATAAAATACTAACTTTTTAGTATTCTGTAGACCAAAAATTGGGCTACAATTTTTGAAATACAAAAGAAGGTCAATGTACCTATAAGAAAAGTCAGATGGGTTTACAGAGTTTATTTTGACACCGCATCTGCTTTCTTGGATGTCTTAGCTAGGAGGTGTGTCAACAAAAATAGAGATTCAGAAGACTCTGCAAGAATTAACTTGACAAGCTCTTATTCTCTCTCTACTTTTTTTTCTCTTAGTCTTTATTTTCTAACATGAATAGGAAGATCACTGAGGCAGGACAGCTGGCATCAATTGAACAAATGGATATCCCACACCATGTATTGCCATGCTGACTAGGGAGGAGGTTGCCATGAGGGCTGCTGCTCAGGGGCTGGCCAGCCTTTGGTTGGTTGGTGCTGAATAATTATTTTCAGTTGTATCACTTGTCTTGTTCAGCTTTTATCACTCTCTCTTTGTTATTTGCCTTTTCACTAAAATATTATTCGTGTTAGCTTTAGTTTTTCTATTATTTATATTATTATTTTATTTTCATTATTAAACTGTTTTTATCATAACTCATTGGTTTTCTCACTTTTACCCTTTTGATTCTCTTCCCCCATCGCTTTTAGGGGGAGTGACTGAGCAGATGAGCATGGGCTTAGTTGCCAGGTGGGGTTAAACTACCACACTTAGTACTGCTGTTTCTCATCTCAGGGGAAGATGCTTATTCAGAATATTGTCATAGACAACATGATAGCCAAAGTAATTTGAAATAATCAGCAAAGTGCCAGGTAAAGTGTAAGGTCTAAGGCACTATTATGGAGTGTAATATCGTAGTGAATTAATAAGAAATATTTGCATATATTATCCATAGAAAAGAATTCGGTAAAGAATCAAAATATCCTCAATTCTCATTTCCCAGGTGTAACCTCAGTTGCAGTTTCACCTTCTGGTTTACAACTCCTTTTATAATACTCACTTCTGCAAATTTATTTTTGTTCAGTTCATCCCTCTATTTTTACATGCCACAGCATCTACCAAGGTCATTTCCTTTATCTTAGGACCTACTGCTTCTGATGCAATATTTTAACTAGCATTTCACACTCTAGAAATTAATACAATATCCAACTGAGACCTAGAAGGCAGCTTTTACAGACATAAAATTGTTGCTATTTAACTCTTGAATTAGTCCACTGCTTCATATTGTACTCCATTGTCTGAGACTGAAAATCAGGATATTTTCTATTACCATCCGTGTAGCATTGTCCTCTGCGTGGTTTTCCTTATCTCCTGTTAATGGGCCCATCAATGTCTTGCCACATGGCTCAGAGATAACTCCCTCCAGGAGACGTTTCTGTTTAACAGGTGATGATCAAGGACCCACCCATGACTCAGAATGACATCAGCCCATTATGAGATGCTCTGCCCAGGGGGGAGCAGCTAAGCATTCCCACCTGGATATATTCTGGGATTTTTGGACAGAAAGGCAGCCTTCCCACAGGTTCCAAGAGGACAGAGCTGGGGTTTCCACTGGACGACTGCACCTTTTCTACAGGACCACTGCTCCAACAGAAACCACATCTGCTGCTCCAGGAGGACTGCAGCCACTCCAATTTGGACTGCTACCAACACACTGGCCAAAGGGGTGTCAGGTTGTATTCTGACTTTGTCAGTGGTCTTCCTTTTGTATTATTGCCTGTATTTTGTTTCCTTTCCCTTTTCCCAATAAATTGTATTTCTGACTTGGAGTCTCTCACTGGTTTTGCTTTCAAACCAGAACATCCATAAATTATCTCCTCTGTGAGCATAAAGCATATTCTGCTGTATCCATTAGCCTTTTATCAACATTCCTTCAGGGAGATATGTTGATGGCTGCTATTCAGAAAAAGCTTGAAATGAGGACTAAAAATTCTCAATTCTAAGGGTTATTTCTTTTTTCTTCTGGGTTAAAATACTTTTATAATCAGATTAAATACTTTATAATCAGATGTCTGTAACTGTTGCATATGTACATGCATTTTATAATACTGTCATCAATGAAATACTACTGCATTTCCATCTTTCCTCACTCTCAGTGCAGAAGCATTTGCCTGAAATAATTTTTTTGGTCCCTGTGTATAATTCCTTGTGGCAGGGTGAGCATAAGCTACTATTCAACCAGGGGACACCATACTGAGATTTCTGTGGAAAAACTTCAACTTGCAGCATTTTTATCCAGTTACAGCATTTTGTAATGGCTGTATTCAGTCAAAATGTATCAATATTGCTATAAAGCATGACCACTGAAAATACAGTCCATTTACTTAATCCATGCCTTATCATTATGGGCTGGTCAAAAGGTAAATTAATTTGCTAACAAAAGCTCTATTCAGAACATGATAATTTAGGTTCTAATGTCCAGAAAAGCAGAAGTAATCCCTTTAAAATAAAAAAATGCTTCCTAGTAAATTATATCTCAATGCTGAGCAAAACTTGGCACAATGAACCCTTAGTAAGCTTTAGCAGGAGTAGGATATCAGACTGGATATCAATAAGGAACTTCCCATTCACATTAAAAGGCACAGGATTCCATTGCAAGACCTCTTCTCCTTTTCCTGCTTCATGTGTCTGCACTTTTCTTAGAAGCATCACAGTGACAGATTTTTTTTTTTTCACTGTGCTTCCAATGTCCATTTGATATAAGTAATGTGAAATCCTTTCAGAGTGGCTATAGAATCTATTACTGCATTTGATGTCTTGCAGGAGCAGCATTTTCCTCTGGTGCTTCAGGGGGATTATCAGAGATCTCAGCAATGTGTTGTTTGAATACATTGTTGTGGCTTGAGTGCTAGGTAGCAGATTATATGGTGCCATACCTCCATTCTGCCATGCCAGGTGCGTGCACTGGGAGATAGCTCACGTGCTAAGCTCACAGGGCTATTGCAACATGCTCTGTTTAGTGATGTTGGAGCTCAGTTCCTCACTCAGAGTTAGATAAACACAATACTAAATGAGAGGTAAGTAGTTTGCGATCTCACTGTATGCAAGCCTCAAAGGAGGAAACTTCCAATGCTCCAGGCCTCACTGCCTCCAAATTGTTCCTGGTGCTGTAGGACTTAATAGCCTATTTAAAAGTTCATATTTCGCCCTTTTTTTTCTCAGTTACAAGACTTCTGACATACTCTTCTCAGACCTCTTGATTTTGGCTCCAGTGCTGATGACATACAACCTGAAAAAGCTCAACTTCACTGGATTAATTGCAAGTGTGCCCAGGGATCATCTCAATTGCTCCTGAAATCCTGCTTCCTGGTGCACTGCTGTGATATTCCACTGTGAGGAAATGTGAATCCTTTTAAAATTTCTGGAATAAAATTAGGTCAAACAAGACAAACATTGTATCTGAGAACCATTTATTGGTAACAAAAACCAAAAAGGAGTTGCCCAAAACAAAGTGGGCTAAAAAAAAAAAAAATAAGAGAAAAGAAGGAAGGAAATGGGAAGGGAATGGAGGTAGAAACAACAGCCAGTGAGGGCAGGAGAGCCAAAAGCCAGGATGGGGCTGCGGCCAAAAGACAAGTCTCCAAAATCCTAAAAGACAACTCTCAGAATGCCCCAATCACAAAGCCTCAAAAGCCAGAAGCACAAAGCCAAAAAGCAAGTCTCAAAATTCCCCAGAGCTTGTAGTGCAGCTCTTTTTATGCCCCTTCACCCCTCCCAAGGTCTGCCTGCTGATGGGAGACCACTGGCCCAATCCAAATCTCCGTCAATGGACTGCAGTGGAAACTTGAAATTTGCCATCTGATTGCAGAGCCTTTCCAGAAGGTACTTGGTGTTCTTGGTGGTCTCCTGCTGTCTGCCTGTGCCATGTGAGATACGAAATGGCTGCCAGGCAAAGCCTCCCCAGAGACCAGGTTTCTTCTAGTTGCTTCCTGCATGTGGCACATGTGCACCTCTCCTCCACATGCCTCTGACAACCAGTGTTGAGACAAATCAAAACTAAATTGGCTTCTCACAATTGTGCAGTGAGATTATCTTGGGTTCTATAAATTTTCCCAGAGCACCACTAACAAGCCTAGCAGTCTTCTTGTTTTCACAGCAGCAGAAATCATGTTTGGTAAACCAGGCTGATAAACAATCTATAAAAATTTAATTTAATCACTCACATTATCATGCAGTTCATGTATCAGCAGAGTCCTTTAGGATTCTGTTTCTGCTTGGTTTTTTGGCTTCTCTTCTTCAGTTACATGTCTAACAATGCAAAGTCTCTCTCAACCATTATTTAGATAGGTGATATAGAATATAGTCTGATCTGAATGTTAACATGGAGGAGAAAATGAGGTTTTTCAAAAGCCTGGATGATGGTCCCTGTAAATAGTACACCACAGTGGAGAACTACAATTTCATACTAAACATTGATATATACATTGAATATTCAAAATAAATATTAAATGGAATAATTTTGTTTAAATTTTACAAATTGACACACTTTTTTTTTTCTTTGAAAAAGAGAAGAAGGCTTTTCTCCACTCTTACACAACCATTTTAGAAAAACTTTTTTTTCATAACCTTTATATATTGTGTTATCAAATTTGTGTTTCACATTGGAGCTATAATATAATTTTGTAATGTAGGTAGAGGAAGCTGTGTCTTGTATTTTTGCTTTGGATTAATTCTCATTTTTACTTGGCTTTTCTGTAAAATTACTAGACTCTTGGTTCTGCATATGTTTAAGTCATCAAAATTATGTAAGGTAAATTTGCACATAGATGTTTATGTATGATCTACTTTTTAATTACATTTCTTGATTTTCATTTGCAAGATGAAACATATTTCTTGAAATTTTGGTTTGTTCATACCAGAAAGGAAATTCGTGTTCTACATCAAGAGGATTATTTTTTTTGAGAAAATTATTTACCAACCAGAGACTCACTGATAAGAAATAATTATTTTGTACAAGTAGTCTAGACTGTCTGTGCACTTCCACAATGCATGCATGTATGTGTGTGTGTGTATATGTGTGTGTTTGTGTGGGTGTGATTGCATCCTAAATCAGCTGCAAAAATTAGAAGAAAAATACTCCACAGTAGGAGTTCACATGGCTCTCTGGCTAGAGAATCAGAAGACAAAGTAGGAAGAAATATGAAAAGTAGATTCTGAGGCAAATTTATTATGACATTTTCTCTTTCATGGTAAGGTAGGTCAGGTAAGCGGGCAAGCACAGACGTTATGATTTTGTTTATGCATTTCTGTATCACTTAAGGGGAAAAAAAACTGAGGCTAAGAATAGCCTTGTGTTATATGATTGCATAAAAACCTTCTATATTGCCACTTAACTGTTTTATGCTGGGTCCTTACTTTTCCGTTGATTTTGTAGTTTAAACGCAACTATTTACACAGTGAAAGCTACTACAGGGAGGGCTTCTATCTTGAAAGCAGTAACTAAGATAAAGGGGAAATCAATAAGCCTCTTCAGTCTAGCAAACAGTGTGACAGGAAAGATTTCACAGAGATCTATAAAAGATGAAGTTGCATAGAGTGAGTAGGTTGAAGTTGAGAGGACATGCTCAAAACAAATGCATTGTTCTTCAAAAAGTGTGGTGGAACTTTGGAGGTGCAGGAGAGTCTGATACATATTGCTGTAGACTTCAAAAAGTTGGTGCAAGATTAAGAGCAAAATGGCTATGCTTACAAAAGAGAATTCTCTGAAGCATTTTCAAGGCAACAATCTTTCTATTTGAAGATAACATGTATGAATCAGGACATCCCTGAGACTCAAGTAGTTGACAGTCAAGAAATTTGCATCAGATTTACCCCTTTCATAAGGCCCTTTTCTTTCCTTGTCATTTGTGTTTAGACATTGTTGTAATCAACATTTTAAAATAGTGTCTGTGTGTTATTGTATATTCTTCTTTTTAAAAAATATAAACTGTAGTCTAAAATATTTTTAATAACAGAGGGAAACCAGAAAGTCTCAGAATCGTTTTCTTCTAGGAGGAGAACTTGTGAATGATAAGGTAGCTTGTAAGTGAACATATACAGCCTCAGATTTTTGAAAAACAGAAGAGAAATATGGCTTTTTCATAAAAGCCAGAGCTGCCTGCAACACTCCAAGTGGGTTGTCACCAGAACATAAGGGCAGAATCCCCTCCCTGGCCCTGCTGCCCACGCTGCTTTGGCTGCAGCCCAGGACACGTTTGGCTTTCTGGGCTGGGAGTGCCCATGGCTGGGTCATGTCCAGCCTCTTCCCCACCAGCACCCCCAAGTCCTTCTCCCCAGGGCTGGTCTCCCTCAGCCTGGATTGATATCGAGGGTTGTCTTGATGCAGGTGCATCTTCTGGAACTTAGCCTTGTTAAATTCTCCTGAGGTTCCCATGGCTAAATGAGCTTCATCCCTCTGGATGGCATCCAGACCTTCAGATGTGTCACCAAGCACCACTCAGCTTGGTGTCATCCAAAAGTTTTCTGAGGGTGTACTTGATCCCTTTGTCTATGTAATTGATGAGTTTATTAAATAACACTGGTCCAAATGAATTCCTGAGAAATACCATTTGTCATTGATGCCTATTGGCTCAACTCTGAGCCATTGACCACTACCCTCTGGTTGCCACCTCCAACCATTTTCTAATCCATCTAACAGTCTATTCATCAAATCCATCTGCCTCCAGTTTAGAGACAGAGATGTTATGGAGGACTGTGTCAAAGTCTTTACAGAAGTCCAGATAAACGGCATCCGTAGTCATTCCTTTGACCACTGATGGAGTCATGCCATCATAGAAGGCCACTGGGTTTGCCAGTCAGGACTTGCCCTTGATGAGGCCATGCTGGCTGTCCTGAATCACCTCCCTGGCCTCCATGTGACACAGCTTCTAGAAGGATCTATCCATGATCTTCCCAGGCATTGAGGTGAGGTTGATACTTAGGTAGTGTCCAAGGTTATCCTTTCTACCCTTTTAAAAACTATGTTTCCCCTTTTCTGGTTACCTGCAACTTTTCCTGACTGCCAAGACTTTTCAGATACCATGGAGAGTGGCTTGGCAACTACATCAGGTAATTTTCTCAAAACTCTGGGGTGTATTTCACTTGGTCCCATAGTCTCATGCACATTCAAGTTCCTTAAGTGGTCATATGCCAGATGTTTACTTAGAGTGGGAGAGACTTTGCTCCCTTGTTCCCCATCCTGCTGTCCATCCATTTGAGAGGTGTGGGAGGAGACACTGCCATTGAAGACTGGGTCAAAAAAGTTGTTGAATACCTCAGCCTAGTCCTTTTCCCTGGTTACCAGTTTTCCAACACTGTTTATCAGGCAGGTTCACCTTCTTTGACCTTCCTTTTCTGGTTAGCGTACCTGTAGAAGTTATAGATTCTTTGTGTCCCGTGCTGGGCTCAGTCCCAGTTTCACCTTGGTCTTCCTTACCCTATTCCTACACAGCTGAACTTCATCTCTACACTCCTCGCAGGTCATTAGTCCTACCTTTAACTGTCTCTGCACTTGATTAATTCCCTTTAGTTTGACCAGCAGCTTCTTACTCAGTCATGCTGGTCTCTTGTCATCCTTGCACGATTTCTTCCGTCTGGGGATTGCCAGCTCTTGTGCTCAATGGAAGGTGTTCATAAATATCTGCCAGCTCTGCTGTGTTCCCTTGATCCTCTGGGCAGTCTCCCAGGGGATCCTACTGACTCAGCTCCTTGAACAGCTAAAAGTCTGCTTTCCTAAAGTTCAGGAGCCTAACTTTATGACTTACCTGACCTATATCCCTCAGGACTGCAAACGCCACCATTGTGTGGTCACTGGAGCCCGGGCTGCCTCCAGTCTTGATGCCCCTGGTTCACCCCCTTCCCTTGGTGATCATCAGCTCCAGTATCACATCCTCTCTAGGAGGGCTATTACCTGGTTCGAGAAGCTTTCCTCCATGCATTCCAGGAGTTTCCTGGACTGCCTGCAGCTTGCTGTGCCACTTTCCCAGCAGATGTCAGGATGGTTGAAGTGCCCCAGCAGGACAGGAGACAGCAAGTGCAATACCTCCTGTAGCAAGAAGGCTTTGTCTGTAGGCTCCCCTTGATCAGAGACATGAGTTTGCCTCTGCAATATCTTGCACACAGACTGTCATGGAATGGTAATGGTAACAAGAAAAGCTATGCTTTTTTCTTTATTTTAAGGCTATTTTAATTGGCTTTTTCATTCACTGTAATTTCATTGTGAGCCTGTGTATCATGTTAACTGTGCATAAAGGAGAATATAGGAACAGGAGGAAAATTTGCAAAGACAGGTTTTTTTGGGAATTTTCCTCCTTTAAAATATACCATGATGGATTATAGCACAGAAATTTCAAATTCTGAATAGGAGAGGGGTTATGTGTTGCTTTAAGTAGTTGTTGGAGTAGGTAGGTGTTTTTGTACATCACTTTACAGTCTTCAGCTGAAAACAATATTTTTAGTATCTCATTTTCCTGGTCTCTAAAGTGTTGTTTAATACCACTCAGACAAAAAGAACACAGAAGAAAATGTTTATCTGAGTTATAATACGGAAAGAAAATATGAAATAAAGAAGTTTTAAAGCAAGGAAGTCTATCAATAAATTTTATTATTGTTCTCCCATTTGGACAGACATTTTCCCCTGCCAGCATCCTGTAGAAAATCTGGTTTCTCACTGCTTTTATTGGCTCTTTTATCCACTGTAATTTGATTGGGGAGCCTCTATATTATATCTTCTCTTGGTACTCAAATCATATTTTCAGAGTCTGTATATTGTGAAAAAAAGAATTATTTCTTTTTTTCCCTGACAATTCCAGTTTAAAATCACTACTTTCTCCTCTTATATTGCACCTGAAGTGTTTGATTTTGTTTACATCCCACTTTCAGTCTGTGAGGCTGTTGGAAGTAGTCTTCAGACTAGAATGTTCTAATGTAATCTAGGTTCTAGACTAGATTAATCTTCAAAAGCAGTTTTTTATGGCAGAGTAAGTTGACTATTCAGATTCAGCATCAGATATGCAGCATTACATACTTAGAAATCATAGAACATAAAGCCATTAAATAATGTATTATAAAGAAGTGAACGCATCCTTACCCACACTGTGCTGATGTTTCAATCTTTTTTCTTCTTTTACTTTTCTCTATACACAGGTTCAAATGGTATTGTCTGTACTGCTGTGTTGTTTGCCACCATTATTGCCACCATTTGCCACAAGATTTTTAGTTTATTTGACACCAATGTCAAACTGTTGCTTCTCAAATAAGCCAGAAGAATGACTTTCAAGCTGTGGAGGAAATGACTAATCATAGCTTTGATTATTTGGTAAAAAACATGAATGTGAAGGAATTCAGTATGGTTCAAGATGAATGAATGAAGGATTCCTCTCATATTTCTGTATTATAAAATTATAGACAAATTATTAGTATTCATCATTGTTAACAATTTACGGACATTTTCAAAAGCATCAAACTGATACAATCACTGCATACAATCTTCTCATGACCATGCCCATCAGAATGGATGTGTCAAAAGCCTGTGACTTCCCACTGGCATCTCAGGCTCTCAGCTGATCTTGATTTTCATCACTACTCTGCCCTGCTCTCCCAGTGGCCAGGGAGGCCACTGCCTGTCCTGCTCTCATTCCCCCATCTGTGCAGCATCCCTGACCTTTCAGAACAGCTGCTCTTTGCTTCTCCTTTGATTTAAAGGAGAATTGCATGCACATATCCAGTACTAACTTTATTAGAGTTCTTTGAAACCTTACTCTTTGCAATCATCTGTCAGAAAAGACATGCTTGTCAAAGGTCAAATCTGCTGTCAGGAACTGCCAATTAAAAATATATATGAAAGGAAGAAACCAATCTCTGCTTCATTAATGCCAATTTCCTTAACTTCTTGAAATATTACAACAGAAACCTCTGAAGAAAAATGAAATATTTCATTCCACAACACAATAACAGAATATTCCAGTGACTTTATAATTCATTTTATAATTAGTATAATTATAAAGAATTTATAATTTTTACTTGTCTGTAGAATTGTTCCTATTTTGTTGGGTTTTTTTTTTCAGGTTGAGCAAGGAGAAAAAATAAAAAGAAGAAAATTAAAAAATGAAATTGTAGAAATTCTAAAAAGAGGGTTATCTAGTATAGAGATATTATAGAAATCTTCAAAGAGATTTGCCAATATCTGTTTCCATGGGCATTTTGATTAAGCAAAAAGGAGTTTTTGGAGTCCAAATCTATCATTTTAGCATTGGTAGAACTAAGCACAAAAAATATTATTTTTCAAGATGTATCACATAAAGAGGAATGCAATTTTAAAACAAAGTCTGAAAGCAAAGATGCTGCTGTTTTCAATGCCCTGACATGAAAATATGTGTTTTGGTTTAGGAATGGTATTCCCACAATTTAGTGTCCCCACTGAATTACTGCAAACCATGCACAGTTCTGTCTCTCCCCACTCCCTACATGCCCCTGCAGTGGGATAGAGAGGAGAATTGGAGTCACAAAAGGTAAAGCTCATGGGCTGAGATAAGTATAATTTACTGGAAACAGCAATAAAATGAGACAATGAACAACAACGACAATGACAAAGTGTACAAAAAAAAGGTGAACAGTTCACATGTGGTTGCTCACTGTGGAACACCTGACAATAGGGAATACTCAATTGCTCCCTCTGCTACACTACATGACCCAGAAGGGTTCTCTTCCCCCGTTACCAAAAAGTGATGTGAGGTTGTATAGAATAATCTCTGGGTCCTCCTGGCTACTCCAAAAATTTGCTTTATCCTAGCTGGAACCAGGTCAATGTCGGATGAGGAAAAGAGGCATAAAAATTCCTGGAGGTACTTTGTCATCAGTGACCATGAAAATCTATTAAAGTATTTTGCAATCATTTGCTCCCATGTGAAGGAAGAAAGACATCTGCTGAAGAATTAGTGTCCAGATGGCTACCCCAAGAGTTAATAAGATGGCTTAATCAAATGCTAAAGGTGAAGGATGCTAGAGCCAGAACTGGATTTAGTTCATATGTTGTCACAAGGCTGCCAATGACTAGCTTGTAGAAGGGCTGCTTGCTTAAAGAACACAAAAATATAGCTTGCTAAAATGCAGCAATGTATAACTCAAGAACATAGATGAATGCCAAGAAAGTCACCTTTGTGGTTTTTTAAGTCAAAACCAAAATCATATGTGAGCACGAACATCATAGAATCACAGAATGGCCTGAGTTGCAAGGGACCTTAAAGATCATCCAGTTCCAGCCCCGTCATGTGGGCAGGGATACCTCCCACTAGTCCAGGTTGCTCAGAGTCCTGTCCAACCCGACCTTGAACACTTCCAGGGATGGGGCATCTACAACTTCCCTGTGCAACCTGTTCCTGTGCCTCACCATGCTCACAGTACAGAATTTCTTCTTAACATGTAATCTAAACCTATCCAGTTTTAAGCCACTCTTCCTTCTCCTATCAGTATGTGCTCTTGCAAACAGATAGATACTAATTCCAAGCCTTTTGTGACTATTTGCTCTCCATCCTTCCTGTAAGTTCCCTCAGGTTCTGGAAGGCTGCAACTGAGTCACCCTGAAGACTACACTTTTCCAGGTTCCACATCTGCAATTCTGCAAGCCTTTCCTCATAGAAAAGGTGCTCCATCCCTCTGGTTATCTTGGTGGCCTCCTCTGGGCTCACTCCAAGTCCTCCATGTCCTTCCTGTGCTCGGGATCTCAGGGCTGGATGCAGTACTCACAGCAGAACCTCTCTTGACCTCCTGGTTGTGCTGCTTTTGATGCATTCTAGGATGCAGTTGGCTTTCTATTTAGCTGTCTTGGTTTCAAGCAACTTAAACTCTCTTGGATAGAATCAAATAACTACAATGTCCCTAACCTCTGCCAGGGCCTGCCACAAATCTGTGGATCAATGGTAGACTAAACTAACCTTGACTAGTTCCATGCCTTTCATCTAGTTAATTTTAATGCTTATGGAAGAAATGCCAATAAATTCTATGAAATTCCTAGATGTCAGAGAAGAGATCTTCAGAAAAGATAACTTCAATCTTACAAAAAAACATTGAGTGGGTTTTAAAAGTAAAGAAAAATTATTTTATGCCATATGCAAAAACAAAGACATGAAATCATTCAACAGTATTTAACTAGACAGTGGGGGATACAGAGGATGAAAAAACGTACCACAGCCTTGCCCAAGGGTTTTGCTGAAAGCAAAAGAGTACTTTTTAGTATGTTTCCTCTGTTTCCTAAATATAACATGTGCTGGGAAGAAATTTTGGGACCTGTAATTATTATTGCATCTATTTTCAGCAAAAGACTCACACCAATATTTCCAGGATGTCAGTGGAGAGACGCTGGTTGCCATGGCCAAGGAAGGATCAGGAAGATAATGGTGACTGAGGGGTCTTTCTCTTAGTAGGCAATGTTCTAGCACTGAGTATAATGTCCTGAAATATCATAATCAGTATGTTAGGCAGATGGAGGAGATGGAGGAGAAACAGGAGCATTTTCACAATCTGCAGTGGCACAGCCATTGATCCAGGGTCAGAGACAAGAATATCTTTGTCAACAAGACACATTCCTCACAAATGTTTATTCAGATGAAACAATGGATTCAATGTAAATCCCTTTCTCTTCTCCTAATCAGAAGTGGAAGTAAAAGTTCAGTCTTCTGTAGTAGTTGTTTCTTTTGTCTTTTGAGGGGTTTTTTGTTTTTTTAAACAGGAGAAGGAAAATGTTGAGAATCAGTAACAGGCTTTTGTGCATGGAAATGGGCAGAAATTCACATCCTCAGGACTTAAGTCATTCACTCTTCAGCTTCCCTTCAGTGAACAGAGTAAGGCTGGGGTGTAACTGTAACAGCTACTAATTATTAACAGCAACAGCAAGCAAAACACTCATGATATATCAAAGTAAATAAAATCGGTTCCTTTCCCTTTTTGGGTTAGTAAAATGTTACTTCACTGCGTTTCTCTTTGGCTGGCTTTCCTCTTTAACATGACTCAGTAACTCAGGTAAGCCAAAGATGGATTTGTTCCATCATATATTTATGACTTCTCTTTAATATTTTCTTGAGAATGAAGAGACTTTTTTTTCTTTTACATCTTGATTTATAATTGACCTGTTTTATAAAAACAAAGAAGTTTTCCAAAATGTCACAAATTTCTAAGTAGTACTTTGGCAACTTGATGTCTTGCTTAAAGAAAGCTGTTTCAGAGAGATAAATTTTCATTTTCTTGTCTAGATTTTTTTTTTTTTGTTTGTATGTTCTTTAATGTGGGGAGCAAATGTCACTTGCCTCTTCCACCAGCTTACAGATTCCATCACACATCATTATGAACTATTATTCATTAGAAGAGGATAGAACTGTTTTGAAATAGAAGGTAAATCAATCCATAAAATAATGTCTTCATTTTATTTTGTTAGAGTTAATAATTTTCCATTTTCTGTGAACATAATCATTTCTGGTTCTGTAGAATACCAGTAGGACTTATATGTCCAGCTTAATTATACTCAATATGACATAACTGAGTTGATATGGGGTGAGAAATATCCTAACTACCTTGCCACTTGACCAATTTGATCTTTATAATCAATACTTTAGAGAATTCAAAGATTCTTTGATTCTTTTTCTAACCATTTCTAATGTTTACTCCAACTCAGACATGCAATAGGAATAGCTAACTGACTCAATCTCAAGCATGCCTGTTGCAGGTGTTTGGTCAAGATTTCCCAGTAGCAGCAGGAGAGGTATATTTTATTGTGGTCACAGACTACACCTGAAAGGGGGCAGATACCATTAAATGCCATATAGGAGCCTGAGAAGTGTCCGGTAATTGGAGGTGGGCAAAGAGTAGAGTTTCTCAGAATGTTCACAATTAATTGGAGGAATTGGCCTGATGCACTTTAAGACTATGTTAACTTTCAGCTCAGAAAGACTATTCACCTTCAGTAACCTCAGATGATGAGATGAAAACTGAAAAGCACAATTTGTGGTTCAAACTCACATCTGACTTTTCAAGACTGACTGAAGAAGTCTAAATGTTTTCTGCCAAAATATGCAAATAACACTGAAAGTCAGTGTAATACATTTATGGATTTACCTGTTCTTATAAATTTAGCTTAAATAGAGAGTGCAGTAAAATAGTAAGTTCTGACGCACAAGTAGCAGCTGTTTTAAATGAAAATATCCCATGCAAAGCAATTAGTTGAATGTTTCTTTGTCATCATCATGATTATCATTGTCATCATCATCATAATCATCATCATCATTTCTGAAATCCTGTTCTTCCCCTAGGGTTTCTGATGTTCCATATCATAAGTAGGCTTGGTATAAGAAGACCATGGTGGTGGGCTTTGGTACCATCTCTCCTAAAAATACTCAAATCTATTTCTCGATGTATTTTAGGCATCTCTTATGCACGGTTGGTTTTAGGGTTGTTTCTGTTTGATTTTTTAAATTTATTCCCTTTTTAGGGTGATTTTGCTTTGTTTTTTTTTTTTTTGTTTTTTTTTTTTTTTTTTTTTTTTGTTTTGTTTTTGTTTTTGTTTTTATGTTTTTATGTTTTTTTATTTTGGTTGTATTTACTGGGCAAATTTCCAAACCCTTAGGAAATGTTAGTTTATGTGGGTTTCAGTTCCTAAAATTGTTCACATGTGATCACTTTCAGAAGCACATGGTTGGCAGCAGCCCACTGGCTTCCAATTCAATTACATCAGCCATGTTGCACTGCTTGAAGCAGAAAAAGACTTAGCACTTAATTTTCTTATTTTATGCCATCCTCTCAGATGATGAAAAGAATGCAAGATCTGTACTAATTGCATTTTCTGGACAAATTTAAAAAATTACATTGACTATCCCTTCAAAATGTGGGACTTTTGCATTGGTTGGGCTGTGGAAATTGAATAAATAACTGCACAGTATCCAATCTCTCCAATAAATACAGTCAGTGTGATGTGGCCAGTAATCTGCACAGATTCAATGATCATTGCAGCTGAGATTCTCCAAAAAATCAGGCAGCAGCATGTGTTTAATGAATGAGTAAGACACTGGGAATTTGTCCAGATCCTTTAATTTCAATATCTCTGTCTGCCCTGAATTTTGATGGAGGTAGGGAACCGACAAAGTAGCCATGAATACAAGAAGTGGGTTTTTTGGTACAGCATTTTGAGCATAGTATGTTCTATTTACTATCTGAATGTACTGTAGTACCAGTGACACTGTGGTATTGTTAGATACAAAGAATAAATATCTGGCTGATATATTAATTTTTGTTATGTGTACTGTTATCCAAAATCAAAAATCTGTTTTCAAGCTTTAAATGTACATCTTAAGAAAATAAATTTATTTATATATTTACATTTAGCTACATACAGACACATATGTGTACAGAGAGAAATAAATGCATAATTTTAAAATGCCATATAATTGAACTGCAAAATCACATAGATATGAAGAAATTATTGTTACTGCATTTGAGATGCCTAATCATTACAATACATGAATGTGAAAAAAAGTCTGTTCTGAAAAACAATTAAATTGGTGGAACATGGACTACAAATCTGCTTGGTGATATGTTATGTTCACCTAAAACTGTAATTCAGATATTTACAGAGAAATTCTAGCTACAGTAAAACAAATGCACCCTATTTTTTCCTGCAGATTTCACTGCAGTGTAATCAAAAAAGGCAGCTTCTGTGCCAGGGTCTTTTCAAAGTATTTCTTTATCATCTGTTAAAATTGTGTTAATCTTTGGCTTAATGCACTTTTGATACATTCTGTTAGAGGCAGAATGATCTTTACCACATCATTCAAGTCAAAGGTGCTATTTTAACTTTGTTCCTGTATTCTTTGTCCCTCAAAGGGCTACAGATACAGTAGTTTTCATTTCCCATTTCTATTCAATTTTCTGATTGCCCTTTATCACATGTCCTCCTATTCAGTACATTAAACTGGTCTTTCTGCAAGCTGGATCCTGAAACTCTACCCTGTTTGAAGCAATTTAATCTGTCCAGCAGCCCCCTTTCCTTTTGCCATTATGCAGAAAGTTGGTTGTATTTAATAGCTTCTGACTATATCTGTTCATATACACTTAAAATCCTTACACATGTAAACAAAGTGGATACAAAAATAATGTAAAAATAATATTTCCACTAATATAGACATTTTATGATTAAACTTTATCCATCACTTGCAGTATTAGAGGTGGGGCATATTTACAGAAAACTCTTGTGATATTCTGTCAATGAAAAGAGCTCTGATATGATTGCTGGTTTAACTTGCTCCACTTAAGGTACTTTGTTATGTGAAAAGGCAATTTAAAGATAGCTAAAATGAAAAAAGCACTCTGATAAATTACAGTCCTGATTCATTTTCTTGGCTTTGTTTATTCCTGGTTTGCAGAATTGTCACTGCAGGACAATAAGTGAAAGGAGCACTGGAAGACCAAATTAGTACAGCATTAGCTGAAATTTACTATTTTTTAAATAGGATGCAAAAGACAAAGCATAAAAAAAAAAAAAAGAAAAAAAACAAAACAACAAAAACCCTGTAATCCAAACCAAACCTACTGCATAGGCAACACCTCTTAAAGACAAGAAATCAGTGAAGGTGCTGACAGTCTTTCTTGTTGTAAAACATGTAGTCAAATTCACAATCTGAGTTTTTGGGTCAGCTGTTTTGACATCAGCAAGCAGTATATGCCAAAAATGATAATTTGAATTATTAACTGTTATTTTCCCTGTTTATGTTCTGGACCACACAAGGAAATACAGAACAGAGCACAGAATATCAGTTAATTCGGTTTAAGTTTCTAGTGTTGCCTAAATTTTAGGCAACAAATGTAATACTGTCTTTAGCCACATGTATTGGATTTCACACAGGAGTGCTGTATTTACATAGACCACATTTAAAAATGCCAGAAAAAAAGTGTCCTGGATAATAATATTTTAAAAATACTACTAAAAATACCACTGGAGTCCTAGAGTCATACATTTTGCCTCAGTCCACATCTTGTATTACTGTGTGGTGAGAAGAGAAAGCCGTAGCACTAACTTAGTCTCTCATAGGCCTGGTGATAAAACATCCTGGTGATGGTTAAAAGCAGGACAGCAAAGTCACCAGTGTCCCATTTGAAGCCCAAAAGATCCAGCACAGGCATCATAAAGGGCCTAAAGCAGGAAAATTGGATGGACAAGTGATCCAGTCTGCCCTGCTGCTCAGAAGGGTAAGTTAGAAATGAGGTGTAACATCAGCATGTGTCACCCTGGTGACACCATTGTCTACTCTGAGGTCAGGCACCAGCTAGGCACTTTTTTTTGTAAACTGAGCATTCTGCAAGGCTTCCAAATACAGTCATGGTACTCATGTCTCCCTTGCAGAGCCAGCTGCTGAGGAAGACTCCACCTGGCACAGACCTGGCACTGACAGATGCTGTGAAATGTATTCTGCCATTTTTGTGTCCCACCTTACAAAGTGCTAGACCAAAACCAGATGGGGGACATATTTTCACTCCACATTGCCTGTATACATGATAGACCTATTATGAGATATGATATGCTTCAGTTTTATACTAAGGCTATTCAGTCAAACAGAAATTTCCTGAAAGCAGAGTCTGAAGAATCAGATTTTGATTTGCTGTGTTGACTTGAAAGGAGGTATTTGTGAAATATGGTTTGAAGGAAGCATTGCAGTGTGGAAATCTGCACCTATATGCCAGGAAACTCTGAAACAGAGCAAAGTGCTAGTGATTTGTTGCACATGGACCTTTGTTTTCACTTTCTTAGCTTTATGATTAATCGTAATTTTATTACTGTAGAATGTTTCTGGTTAATTTACACAATTATTAAAAGGTGGAACAAAATCATTTTTTACTGGAAAAATCTAAGCATATTAACATGCTACAAATCCTGGTGATAGAATGGTGGCCTGGTGTCAAAATATACCTTCTTCAGGAGAGGTGGACAGTGATATGCCCTTAAGTTTTTTCTGTATCTCATTTAATCTCACTAGCAAATACATTTCTAAAGCATCCCGTACTTATTTTAATTAGGACATTTTTATTTTATCATTTCTGCTGGCCACTAAAATTTCTTTTTCTGTAACTTTCACAAACATTTACCAGCATACTGCTGTAGTGCATTAGTCCTGTGAGTTTTCAGAATACTGGAATTTCTATGAAAGTACCAGACACTTCAATGTTTTCAAGAGGCAGTGGAGAAACATTTCTGATATAGCTGTGTAGCACACCATTTTGTCATATAGCACAATATGAGAAGTTATCAAATTTATGTAATTTTTAGCAATACATTTCTGTATTTTTCTGATTAGAAGTATTTTTCTTCATTGTGCTCCTGGTGAATCATTCATTTGTCTCATAGATTTCTAAGGCAGTGTCAGTACTTTTGTTTGTTTCCACTTATAAAAAGTGGAAATTTAAACAAAAAAACAAACCACAAACTTTTTTTTTTAAGCTACTAGAAATTAGATTTAATCTTAATGATACAGAAAATTTGATAAAAAGATAGATTCCATAAAGATCCATTTTGTCTTTTCAATATGAATTACACTTTTGGGTAATTTTTTATACTTTTTAAAAACTATTTATGTAATATATCCTATAGGATAAATTTGTTGCTGGAATAAATAATTTTAACACCATTGGTTTCTACAGAGCTGCAATTTAACTGTTTATAACATTGTCCTTTTAATCCTTTCTTAGAGAGGTAGAACCAAAATTAATATCTTCCCAAATATAACTTGGAAATTAAGAAAAAAAAAAACAACTCCCTTAGGCTTACTTTTGTTCAGGGTGAGATATTTTCAAATAGATCTTTTTTTTTACCACTGCAGCACTGGGGGACACAAAAGGTTGTCATTATTGGCTAGACAGGCACTGATGGACTGCTGAAAATGGAACAGACAGAGAAGTTTCACTCTGTGAACTCTAATAAGGTGTAATCTAAGACATGGTATAAACTTCCCTTCACAGCTCTCTTTAGGGATTAATACGAGGGGAATCAATTCTTGTGACCGTAGCCTCTCTCAGTATAGCTTTCTGTACTGAATTTCCAGACAGACAGAGGAACATCAAAAGAGCATTTGAAAAAACTATATTGGTAATCTCATTGAGAGGCTTCCTATTCCTGATTCTTGAGGTAAATGCCTGGATGCGGTGCTTCTGGAAATTCCTTTAACAGAAAAGTTAGAGCAACTTCTGTTGAACCATGTCCGGCAAAACCTGCATAAAAAGACTACAGTGCAAATGAAGGCGGCCACGACTATCATGCTGAAGCCAGCTCTCCTGGACAGAACAGGAATGCACTCAGGTGCTGGGGCCAGCTTTTCCCTGTTGTGAAAGAGCAATCTCATTTTTTCATAGCATGAGGAATCACACAAGGCATTAATATTTAAATTCGTATCATCCTGAAAGAAGACTAACAGGCTGGGAGAGGAAGCTTTCAGTCTGTGAATCTTATGCTACTCTCGTACTGAGGGTACAAGAAGTTCAGAGTATTTAATTGTAGAAGCTGTTATAAATCTTTGTTTTCAGCCATTAAAGTGCTCTGTGAAGAGTTCAGGCCATTTGTGGTGAAGTTTATTTCCTTTGTAGTGGAGCCATAGTAAGGACCTCATCAGAACTTTAGATAATATAAAGGCTTCACTGAAGCACTGATTGATGCGGTACTTTTGGGAAATGCACATCGAATGTGCATGACTTTTGCAGACTTTTGAGTGTTGACCATGCAGGGGACTGGTGTAGATTACACAAACCTATACAAAAGTGAGCAAAGAAGGCAAGGCTACTGAGCACAGAATAACCCAACCACTAATAATGTGAGGCCAAAACATGACCACACATAATGCCTTGGTGAAAGATGCTGACTCATTCAAGACTTAAAGGTAGTTAGCAACATTTTTCACTTGTTTATTTTTGTTTCTTGTTTTCATTGTTGTTGTTTTTGCTTGTTTGTTTGAATTTTTGTTTGTTTTGTTTTTGTTGTGGGGAGGGAGTTTTAGGATACTTTAAAAAATGGTAGGTAAAAAAAATGTGTCTTTAGACACATTTGTGCCAGTGTTTTTCCATGTTACTCCCTCATGAGGGTGAGGTTGGAAGTTCTTGTGACAAGAATTCACACTTGCTCAAACTCCTGAACTGAGCTCTAGATTTCACTGTGTGAAACAAGAGCAGTGCCAGCACCTCCTGACTTTTGACATTATGACAAGTTCCCTATCCAATCTGACACTATTGGGCTAATGTTTATTTTAAAAACCCAAACAAACAATCATGAGATGACTGAATTCATTATGAAGGGAGAACTGTGAAAATATCCAGGTAATCTTTTGCCAATAGAAATTTAGTGAGTTTGGGGTTATTTTGTGGTGACTGAAGGTCAGAAGATCATGGTAAAGCTTTGTAAAGTAATGATATATGCCCAAAACTAACAGAAAAGAAGCTGCATAAAGGCATATGGCATTTAGTCAAATTCCTCAAATCAAACAGGCATTTATATGTAAAATTTTGCTTTAACTGAAATAACAAATTGCAGACTTACATGGAGCAGCTTCTCTCTTTTGCTAAAAGGTACATAAAGAACTTCAATTAAATCTTTTATTCTTCTTTCTTGCTTTCTCTGGTAGCTCTCCTCCCTAGGGAGAAGCCTTTGTGTTTAACTAGAACAGATTAAGAATCCATCTCTAGGCAAATAATTTATATGCATAGCGTTTCCAGACAAAATTTGATTTAATAAAATGTTTGCCTGATTACAATTTGTATTTATCAACACAGTTCTTTCTGAAATTATATAGGGAGTATTTTATAAAATGAAATATTTAATGTCCATGCAGTAATGAATTAGAGTTTATCTGTGAGGTATCAACAAATTTAGCAAGGGAAGAGCATTTGCTAGATTTAGTAAGATTGTATTACTCACAGAATGATGAAGTGGTAGCAGTTAATGCAAGTGTATTCTCTCTGTCTTTGCCAGTGCAAATGATTTGGGAAGAATATACCTGCATTTATCCTTGTTCCAACACTGCAGCAGCCTTACAGGATAAAGAGGGCTCATTTATTTAGAACCATCTTACTCAGAAAGGTTCAAAGTCTCAACTCTGCTAATTAGTACATCTTGAAGTTCAATTTTGATGAAGACAGGCTATCCCCCACTGAGTGGGGCTTAAGTTTGCTTCACCTCTTACAAAACAATTTCACTTTATTCTAGGAAATCTTATCTTTCAGCAAGGTCTATTACAGAAAAAAAAAAAAAAAAAAGGGGTTACTAGACAAGTGCTGTCTAGTAGTTAAGTGGGCTTTTCAGGAAAATTATTTTCTTAAGTTCATTTATATACCTGAATGACTCCCTCAAAATGAATACAGTAGTTTTAGTGGTTGCATGGCTACACAGTAAGTAAACCTCTTACTTACAGCAAGGCAAACCTTTATTTTTTTGTTCTTTGTGGCTGTGGGTCCTTTGGACACTTCTGCATGCCGGATACATCTGTGCAGCACAGGATCCAGGCACTAGCAGAGGTCTCAGGTGTGCAAGCATAGTGTCAATGAAGGTGTTGCACTGCACTTTTCAGCAGATTGAATTACTTGAGACAACTGATGAGCCAAGGTAGTTGTACTGGTTTTGACTTTGGAGCTAGCTTATCTAGCACAGGCTCAAGTTTCTCTGTACCTTCCACACTTGAGACATACTCTGAACATCCCAGGGCCTAAAAACAGAAGTCATACACTCACCATCCACTTCTACCACCTCTCTTCAACAGAAATGATCAAACAACTCAAGTTTTGATTTAGTAGGTGCCTAGCTGGTTGTCTGCACAAAGACTCTCATGACTGCAGTAACAGTCCAGGTCTTTTGAGGTGTTTAAAGATCCGAGCAAAGCCATATTTTTGTATATTTACAAGAACAATAAGAGTGGCAGAGAAAGGGCAGAATCAACTTGCATATGTGGTAAAATTAGTTAATTTTTTCTTTATTTTTAAAGCACTCATTTTCTTAAATAAATATGATTTGGTTACTTTGAAAATGTTGCAGGATAACATTTCTTATTTCTTTCAGGGAAAGCAAATTCTGTCTATTCCTACATGCTGTGCAGTATAATGGCACGCAGCCCACACAGTGGGTAATTTGAATGAACAGCAGGCCTTCAAATTACTCTAAAAGGGCTGTTATATTTCAAGAGGGAACATTTTTATTACAGTCACATTCTTGAAATCCCACAGGATGCATATTCATTTTTTCTTCTCTATTGATATTAGACCAACAGGCAACTAGCTGGAATAAATGGGCATCTTGAAATAACCGTGAACAGTTTACAAATACAGGTACCTCTGCTTTTTGATGCTGTACATTTTGTACTGAGGGAAAGCCTATTTTATACTCATGAACTGTACCATGAATTACATGCAGGAAGCCTCATCACATAAAATCAATGATTCACAGTTTCATTCAGAGTAGACAGCTACCAATGGCATTATTCACCCCAGTGAGCAGGGATTTATGTAATGGGGCTTTCCAAAAGTATTAACACAGCAGTGAAGGGAAGTGGCAGCTCAATATTTTCTATTAGTATTTGACCTTTTATCATGCTTTGGACCTTGATACAGCCTTAGCTGCTTCTCTCTTTCTCTGGAAAATGACCTGCCCTTTTTTCTGTAGTTATGCAAGGACTCAAGCAGATGGTAGACCTACACCCACATCTTTAGTCTATGTTTGCCTTCTCACCTCGTTAACCCCCTCCTTCCTCATCCTCACTGTCTCTTTCCATTTCAAGGCTACAGAATCTGTAGTTCATTATAATGAACCGCAGTTCAGTTCGTTAGTGGTGCTCTCACAACCATGGAAATTCTTTTGTAAAGACCTCCCACCCAAATAAAGTGAGATAAAAGACTAGGAATTTAACAGTGTTCAAATGATAGTTTGCAAGATTTCTATAATCTAAAAAAAAAACAAATACACCTTGTGATTCATAAAAATGTACACATTTTAATGCACTATACACAGGGCAGTGTAATTGTCTAGGCATTTTTTAAATCTTTCCATGTGGCTTAGCTTTTGTTTTTACTGTCAACTGATATGCAGCACATGTATTCAAGAGAGCTATCCATAACTTGTGGGAAGGGCTAGTGACCAGAAAGCACTCTAGGACAGAAAAGTCTATTCTTAGCATTTCTACCAGTGAAGTAGGTGAGCTTGGACATGTGAATTCACCTCTACTCTACCCACTAAAGTACAGTGATATTTATCTGTCCTTGGGTTATGGTCTGATATGTAATTGGGAAAGTTTCATGCCCCTCTTACTGTTCATGTTTCAGGGTAAGTGAAGAACATGTAAACTCTGCCTATAATCTATTCAAACTTGAGCAGTATTCTAAAAATTGAAGGTCTATAGGTTCAGTTACTTGGCATACTTATTAGAAGGGTAAATAATATCCAGTAAGGGTAAATAATGTCCAAGGGTAAATTCACTCCAAATGAATAGAATCTCTGCCAAGAAATTTTGCCTACCCAAAACTGTCCTTAGGGATGCTTTTTTCTGATGCATTGGCTAACGTTGTTACAAAACCGGATTTGAATTTTGTAATAGCCACTAACATTTCACTTTACATTCTCTAAGACAATCCATAAACAATGAGGAAAAAAACCAATAAATATTTTAATTATTTGTTTGCTTCATCACACTATTTAATATTGCTTGATCAAGTTACTTAAGTCTATTGTGGTTTTCCACTGTGGCAATTCCATGTTTCTGTGTGGCTAACAAATTTACTCAAGATTGTGTAATACTAAGAAGGTGCAGAGCATTCCGAGGAGAAACTGTGTTTGCAAGGAGGATAAATGGAGCTGCTGACCTGCTGGCTTCTGCAGGAAGTCCAAAGTGACATGATGAACATGAAGCAATGGCAATTGGTAAGAAGGATCAGGTGTCATTGATGCCATGACATTTTATATGCCTCTACAGATAGTGCATAAATGTATAGACAGATGCCTGCAAAGGCTGTAAAAATGCTAATACATTTCACAAAGAAATATGTAGTAAGGATCATGGAGAAAACTGAAAAGTCAGCAAAAAATAAAGGGCAGATAGAAATATTTCCATTGTTTATGTAGAACATCACAGAAAATTTAGCAATAAGGTGACAAGGGAATCTGATAGTAATATTGTTAACAGAGTTTTTAATTCCCATTATTTACACGGTTTTCATCACTGAGAATGAATGCAATCTTTTCCTTGACTTTGGTTGGCAAGTAAGGAATCTTAGAGGGGAAGGGGTGTATCCCTGTAACATGAGGTGGCACGAGGTTCCTGCCATTGCTAATGCAAACCTTCCTGATCATTGCCAGGAGGAGGAGTAGTCTGCTCAGCTTTCACTCTGACAAGTGTTAGCTGAGCAAGCTGCCCTGAAGAAGCAGTAAAGAACACAACACATTTTCTGCACAGATTGTCAGAGCTGCTGTCCTAGCCTGCATGTTCTAGTCACCTGGGAGATTGTAGCAGACTTGGCCATCATGATGGAACACAGACAGGTGGCTGTGGCATTCGGTATCTCTCTTTCAGCCTTGACAGGTAAAAATTAATTTCACTTGAACAGGTAAAGGGCACAGTTTCTTCTAGCTTAGTGGGGGTAATCTGTAAAATCATCAGCTATTCTCAGCAAGCTGATGGACTATTGCTGGTTAAAACATTTCTAGAGACACGCAGGATCTCTGCAACAACGCCAATACTGATGAGAGTGTTGATTCAATGATGTAAAGGGCTGACACAGTGGGACAGGGAAAGTGAAGCACATCAGTCCATCACTCTAATACATGACAATGAAAAAAAAATAGACATGTTCTTAAACTTGCTTCATGCCAGATGTCTCACTCAGGGTCTAGTTTCTGATTGATATTGATTTCAAGAGGTTTGTTCACTGTGTCAAACACTGCTGTAGTATTTGACATTTCATGATGTGAGGAAAGCAACCCACTTGATGACCAAGCAGTGAAAGACCACAAGGCTCAACTTAGCAGATGCCATTGGCAGATACATTACTTTACTTCACACTGTGAATATTCTCAAGAAAGAGGTAACACCTCTGTTAATTTACTGGAAGCCATGAGCAACTGAGTTAAGATCAATGAATGACAAGTAGCTAATGTCATTAATTTATAAACATAAAGTCAAAAGTTTCTTAACCTTCCTCCTTCAATGAATTTTCCTTCAGGATGCCTGGCTGATTATGGGTCAAGCACACTGTGGGGTTTAGTGTGAGTAGTGATCAGTAAATGCAAAGACTGTTCTTAACAAACAAATTTATATCCAGTATATTGTGCCATGGGTCCTTATGCATACTAATAAAAACAGAAATACTCTGGTTTTCTATAAAGGATTCTTAACCAGAATTTAGAGATTTCACCAACTTCTAATAACAGTAAATATCATCTATGGATTTCTAACAAAGCTTAGTTGCTGTTTTCTCCTCAAATAACTTGAATGTGACTCTTTTTATGCTTAGAACAAAGAAATTTTCTGTTCCTCTGGTTATTATAAATGCCATCAATTTTTTTTTACAATATTTTAACAATCATGTTAAATACCGAGCAATGCTACACTCTCTTACCCTTTCACAGAAAATCAGGTTAAAAGCAGTTAGCTATCAATTTTCAGTGACAATTATACCTTCCCCTGCATAGCACTGAAAGATATTAGAGAATGCAGTCAATGGTCTATCTCTTTGAATCACCTTTATGATATTTGACATCTCAGAAACCAATGAGGTTTATAACTTGTGTTTCCCTGTAATTCAGCAGCAAATCTATTTCTCTCAAGTGCTCAGAAGCAAGTTCTGGAGTTGTGACCCTCATACAGACAATAAGGCAAACATGTTTTCTTGTTCCATTCCCTTCATCAGGAATCAGGTTAAAACTCAGACAATCTCCACAGTCAGTAATGGAGATTGCAAGTCAGACAGGTGTCTAATGGCAACTGTATTCATCCTATCAAGGTGTGAGTGAGAAAGACTGGCTGAAAGTCACTGAAAACCAGCAGAGAAGAAAATAGCACTCTGAAATCTGACAATATTTTCTCCAAACTACCAATTTCATCTATAGTCTATAAAGAATGATGTGCAATTTTGCTGGACTAACTGATTATTTTTGTTGCAAGCTAAGAGCTAGGCAGGATTTTATTGCAACAATAATTTTTAAATTTATGTGTAACTTTTGTGTGCAACACAAAGTTTCCTTGCAAAAAACTAAAAACTTCCTACCCAAAAAACTAAAAACTCACGAACGAAAAATCAAAACCAAAGCAAACAATCAAAAATCCTAAAAGTCCACAGCTAGCAAAAGCATGTTCCATCTATCTGCCAACAGGGCCTGAAAATAATACAGCATAAATGCCCCTCTCCAGAAGAATTGCTTTCTCTACCACACAGAGCACACTGGTTCTAAGGTGAAACTTTGCCATTTAAACATATTGGGTAAGGACACATCTTTCAAATCCAATCAAATCAAGTGGTAGTCCAGAGTTCCTTCAGCATAAATGAGAACCTCGATTACACCCAGGAGAAATTTGGTCCCATCATCTCATGGCTGGGTGTAGACCACTTACAGCCTATACATATACTACATATGTTTAAATCAAATTTGATTTATACATAAGATGTAATTCTACCACAGGTAGTCACCTGCACCTCCAGTGGATTGTAAATTGGCTGTGATACACTTAGATGGACAGCAAAAGTACAGTAAATAATTTGATTGTTATAATTTTTAAATTATATGCATTACTTAGTTGATAACTGTCTTTTTTTCCTGAGTTTTACAGATTCTAAGCAGTATGCAGCCACTAAAAATACCATGAAAGTTTTATGCTTCATTTCCAAAATGGTGGGAGTTGCCTAATATTTAGATGCACTGCACAAATACAAAATACAGTGTTTATGATAAACTGTCCTGTACCTCCTGCTGTATCATGGCAGGAGCAGGATTCTAATTACTGCACCAAATACAGGGCATTAAAAGATACACTGCTGACAATCAGCTGTCCTGGAGAATCACTCCTAATAATAATTTTTTCTGAAGACTATTTTTTCCCTGTTGGGCAGAAATTCTGGTAAATATTTCTGATGCTAAAATCTTTTACAATGTCATCCATATGGATGATATAGACAACAGATTAGCTAATTTTTTGGTACAACTGAAAACAGCATAGGAAGATACCAAAGTATTATTCTATATTTGCACTAACTATTTGCCATTTTGAAGAATGGTTGGAAAGAAGAACTAAATTTCTTTATGACATTGCATAACTAAGACATTAACTTCCCAAACATGCAGAAGAAAAGGGATATATTTTAGCCAGTTTGTGGTTTAGTGAAAGCATTCCAGACAAACAGGTTAAAAGGAGGAAAACCATCCTAGAATAGAAAAAAATGAGCTTAGTCCTTGCTCTCTGCTGGCTTCTCTTTGTCAAGATTTTGTTCTACCTTGCAGAGACAAAATCTTTACATGTAAGCCACTGTTTTACTTTTTCAGGGAAACTAAAGAATTTCTGATTTTCCTATGCAGTATGTAGGCCATGGACTGAATTTTGACTCAAAAGCTGTACTTTCAGTACTCATGCAGGTTTGTGCCAAATGTGCATTCAAGCTTTAGGCAGCTCATATTTTGCTAACTAAGCAGATCTCTTGTTCCTTAAATGCCCTCTCTAGCTCGGATGCAGCACAGAAACCTGACAATCACGTAGCTTGCCTAAGACTTTTCTTCCTGAGGGAAGCTTGTAACAGAAATACTCTGGTAAAGCTTTGTGCCCTTGCCTTCTGCACTTTCCCTTCTATGCAGTAATAGATGATGCACACTGTGTTTTATAGAGTGAAGCTCTCTGGTGCCACTGGGAGAAGGGAAGACCTTCACTGCTGATGCTGTGCCCCACATCTTTGCTGATGTTCACATGCATCAGCATCCAGAGCAATGCAACCTCCCTGCAGCTTATGGTAGGAAAATATTTACCCAGCTGTGCCTCTGTTGACCTGGGTGTAGTTCTGTGGGATTCTCTGCTAGGACCCTGTGTGAATAATATTATTAGGTGAGGCATGCCTGAGATTTTGGAAGTCTGTCTTGCCTGGCACACCTGAACAATGCCATTTAAAGCAGAAATTTTACAAAACCCTCACTGAGGGTGGTAACTGCCATATTAGTTTTTAGCGGAGATAGTCAGGGAAATCCCACACAAGACTCTTTTACAGTGAATTATAGCATGACAATTCAGTACTGTTGTTCTGATCAGAAAAATATCATGGTGGTTTTGGTGGAATAGAGCCTAGGTGGAAGATGTAGAAATTGTTGGACATTTTGTTTCTCAGTGAGGTACATATCTGCAACCTGTACACGAAAAATTTCAGTTCCTTGGACAGGTAAGGAAAGAATGAAGACAGACCATACCTATACTTTTATTTGAAATAAATTCACTTTTGGAAAGAATCACCATTTTGAAAAAGTATGTTTTCAAAGTTTGAACATCCATCCTGTTAGAATAAGGTGCAGGAACTAGATTTTCTCAGACTTGTAATACAAACTAAGTGATAGAAAGTTGTGGCAAGTCAAGACTCTAAAATTTACAGATGTTTGCAATGTTTTTAAGGAAAACTGAAAGAGGTATTCACAATATGGATGCATTCACTGAGGACTGAGATCTGTTAACCTTTGAAAATTATTGAGAAGCCATATTCTTTGTAAATACAGGAGCACTCTGATTTATTAAACAAATGGGTATGGATTCTGAACCCAGGCTACCATGGGCAGAATCAGGAAAAATCACAGGCAAAATCCCTGAGCAATATTGTAAATAATATAGCTTGACCTTTGCTGTGTTGCAGTAATTATGCTTGGATTTTTAATTTATAGTACAATTTTTTCTTTTTGAGATATTAATTAGCTAATTTTCCATGCACACAGGATTAAGATATTGCTGAGAAGCTGTGACAAAGCCAGATGCAGGGCTTTGCTGTCAGGCTCTGGGATCAGGCCTGAAGCACATGGTTTGTTCCACTGTTTGCTGCCTGGGAGCCTGTGGAAACAGGGCTCAGGATTAATCTGTAGCAGAACTGCACATTAATGCAAATTATTTCCTCAGGCCATATTTTGCAGGTCATCATAACACATAGAGGAGAAAAAAATCTTCATTTCTGTGTTCAACAACAGCGTTAACACAACAAATGAACCTATCTTAAAAGCAATCAAAACAAATCAATTTTTAAAAAGCAAACAAAATATATTGTAAATGCCACCAAAGGTGCCATTTAAAAATTATCACACCAGCTGTAAGAAGCTAGCTGCTCAACTGGTCAGTCACAACAAGCATAAGAACTGAATCCTTTCCTTGCTGCTGTGACAGGTTCTGGGTGCCACCAGCCCTCCACAGGGCAATGCTGGTCAAGATGGGCATAGAGCCCTTTTATGTCACAACTCAGTTGGGAGCTGGCTTAGAACCATAGTCCCAGCTATTTGCTTATAAAGGTAGCATCTCACAGGTCACATAGTATTCTGATCCACAAGGACCACCAAGTCCAACTCTTAACATACTTCTTGTGGGATTGAACCCACAGTCCTGGTGTTTAAAGCACCAAGCTCTAACCAGCTGAGCAGATCTAGGGGTACACACACCTTCCCTGGGGATTCATTCCAATTCACAGAGAGACCCTGTATTTATGTTTCCTTTCTGCAGTGACAATTCAAAGACCAGTGGACCTCACTTTTAGCCTAGAAAGAAAAATGTTAGAAGCTGCTTTAAAAATAAACAGCTAAAGGAGACAGTGGATTTTTCACAAAAAAAACCCAAACAAAAAAACAAAAAAAAACAAAAAACAAAAAAAAAAAAAAAAAACAAAAAAAAAAAACCACACAAAAAAAAACCCCACCAAATCCCAAAACACAAAACCAACCAACAACAACAACAACAACAACAAAAAATATCCCAAAAAAAACCCTCAACAGAACAAAACAACAACAACAAAAACCTCCACACCATTAAAAGTGGAGAAAACCTCTTAATCTGTCTTTGTCTATAAGCCTCAGGAATCCGGCTTTACAACGCTGTCAGGAAAAAAAATCTGATCTGTTTCAGATGAGTGAAATTCTGAGGTCCTATTTTGGACAAAAGCTGTTTTTAAAGGCATGTTTTTCTTTCTACTGGTTTGGTTTTTGGTTTTGGTTATTTGGTTTTTTTGGGGGGGGAGGTTTGGTTTTTTTGTGAATAAATTTGAGACCCAAGGGATTACATTTCCAAGTAATAAAAATCAGCACAGCTCAATTGATCTGAATAAGGCTATGCTGTTTTTTGCCCTGGGGATTAGCCTCACCAAAGGCTTTGTAAGCTTTTTTTAAGTTAAAGAGACAGGCTTGTTCTCTGTTTCAGTGCTGAAAGAAATGGAGAATTGTCAGCTCAGGTTAATGCAATCTACAGCTTTAAATTATAAACTACAGGGTGTTTGAAGGCTTTAGAGACTGATTGTAAAAATCTACTACATTGGTTGAGAGAACCAGAACATTATAGCTTATGTGTATATATGTCTATACATATATATATTCCACAGTTATTCAGTAGGTGGCAGTTAAAAGCCTAGATGAGCTTTGCAGTCGCCATTTAGGCAGTAGCACTAGCAGAGGCTGGAGTCAGTGCGCCCGTAAAAGCAGAAAGAGGGAGGCTGCGATCCAGCCAGCAAGAGCATTATCCACGACCCAGGTACCGGGGAGCAGGCGGGAGGGGAGCGGAGCCGCGGGAGCAGAGGACGGGCAGCAGCCAGCGCAGGGCTGCAGGCGGCGGAGCCGTAGCCCCCCGGCTTAAGACAGGGGCTCCTTTCTGGTGGGGGGAGCCCAGGGCAGAGTGGGAGAACAGCTGGTGCAATGACAGGCAGAAACTGAAGAGCGTTTGAAGCTTTCTGTTCCTACACAGGTAATTTCTTTCCATTGTTTTTCTACACTACCTTGCACGATAGGCATAGCTTTGCACTGAATTTCGAGGTCTTCCTTTTCTTCAGCCAAAATCCACAATGCTCACTCGGGCAGAATTTCCTCTGAAGTCGGTAGAGTTTTGCGTGAGTTACAACTGCAAGATACGCTGTAAGCTAATATCTTACGTAGAGAACATGGCATGCTGTAAACTGGGGCTACCAGGGAAGTCAGATGCTGGTCAATTAATTATCATTTTTCTGTGTTCTGGGATGCTAGTAATGACCTTTTTTTTCAAGCTGCCTTTTATTAAAACTCGATGTGCTGAATTTTGCCCTAGTTTATAGGACTGGCACTGCAGAGGCTTAAGGAGATATTAATTTTTTATTTCTTTTAAATGAAAGCTACATTTTAACTTAAATGACATAAGAATATAAAAATGTGGAGTCTGAATAAAATAACACAAGGTGTTTCTTTCTCCAAGGCAAATACAACTTTGCATCATCCCACTGACAGGCAGGATTTTTTTTTTCAGTAGATTGTCCCTCTTCCAACTGAGTGAAAGAAAATAAATCATGAAAGACCATTCTCAAGTGCCTGAGTGCTGCTGAATTCAGATTTGACAACACTTTATCCCTTTCTATCTTCCCTATGAAATGTGGGATGCTCTGTGTGCTGCACCACTCAGACACAGAAGGGCGAGCACAGAATGGAGCAACAAAATTGGATGCATTTTAATTTTGAAGAATTTTCTGAATGTCCTGTTCTCATGAGTACCTAGTGAGTGAACTCATATATGCTTGTTTATAAATACAGCTGTGTAAGCTGTGTACAGCTATGTACACCCCCACTCCTTTTAAGGCAAATGGGGTTGATGAAACTGATTGCTGTTGCATCCTTGCCAAGCTTTACAGTTTACCATTATTTAGAATGTTTGCAGGTCTCAACATATTTAATTCTGGCTTTTAGAGGGCTATCTTGGCTTGCTCTTCTCCTGTTCCCTTTTTTACTTTTCTGACTAATGGACTTCAGTTATGGTCAGGAGCTGCTCTCTGGGGCCTGTCTGTCCTTACGAAATGCAGTAGTGCCCAATTCATGCAGAATGGGTTTTGTGCCATTGTTCTGGAGCTATGAAATGTGATATTCTTCTGGGCTTCATGCTCTCTCTCACACCACACACAGCATATCTGAGGCTCTTGCATGAAGAACTGTACAAACATGGAACAAGTTCAACCACACAGTTGTAAATCAATGGTCCCATGGATCTGGAGGAATGATTGTGATGTGCAGCTATTTATCTTTATTCCTGGTAAGAGAGGAGAATGAATTGGTATAAATGAGTTGTATTGAATTGGTATAAATGAGTACACTTAGGCTGGAAGATTTCAAACCAGCAAGGTTCTTAAATTACATTCTAGTTGAAGTAATGTATAGAAAACCTTTTAAATACCTTTTAGTTGTAACTTGATGGAAGGGATTATGTGAAATGGTTGCCTGCAAAGGCAAAGCACTGAATTTGATAATCCAGAAAGTCTCTTTCAGTACTGAATACCATTTTTACTTTTCTCTGGAAGTTGCCTGGACTAAAGAGTCCCTTTGCAAGCAAGTGAAGATCTTTGGAAATACAGTTTCCACATATGTCACATCAGTCAGATGAAAGCATATTTCTGCACTGTGCTGCACTATTATTTACACCAGCAGATTCACAAGCATTGATGAACCTTAGCTGAGTAATATCCCTTTCTCACAGTGCAGAGCAGAGCTCTTTGGAAGTTGATTGAAGTTCAGAGGCTCCTTCTGCCAAGTGGTCATGATTATATTACACCAGCATTGCAGTCTCTGTAGTACCAATAAAAATAGCAGACTATATATAAACTGATACCGCTGTTCCTGAAGTTGTTACTAGCACTGTTTCTAGTTTCCTTTGAGGATAACCTGATTACTTTGTTTTCTGGATTTCTCTTGTGCTAGTTAACACAGCTGCCCATGTAGAGATCCCAGCATCATGTGTTAAAAATCAGACTTGGACTTCCATTGTAACAGAGTACGTGCTATTGCTCCCAAAATTAAGATTTTTTAAATAAATGTGCAATAAACCATATTCTGGTTCAAAGATGCTCCTACAGAAAGACTGCATTCAATTTCATATTCCCTTTTTCTCTCAATCTTTATGTTTATAAGCTTATCTTTTTCTAATTTTTTTTTATGGTTTTGATTTATTTTCTACATTGGATTGCATTCAATTCACAGTGTTCCTCAGTAATTCTGTAATACATAATGAGCTGCATTTGGATGTGCCCTCTCCCACACTTAGTGTGAGGATCAGGACATTTGTACATGTAAGCTGAAACAGTATTCACTGCAGGACGTTTCATTTGGTATCCAGACTGATTCCAAATGTTTATTAATTTCCCCTTAGTATTTTATATTACTAGGACTAATTGAGCAATAATCAATATTAAATAGAGGAAGAAAGATGGCAATTTTGTAAAACATGGATATTATCAATATTAATTTCCTTTTAAAATTACTAATTTCCAAAAATGCACCAGGAGAAAATATTTCTGGAAATTTTCCTTTCCATTTGGTATTTTAACATTAAATACAGTTATGTTTCCAAGTATCAGCAAACAGATACTTTCACTGCATTTTTATTGTGACATTAAAATTAAAACATGCATTAAATAATCTCACCTTATTGCTGGAAGAGTCTGCCTGAGTGTCAATGCAGATTTACATACTGATTGAAGTAGAAAATACTCTAATTTGCCTTTTTGAGAAAAGAAATATTGATTAGTTTTCAACCAAAAAGTATTGATAACAGAATAATTCTTGAGATGGGTATCAAAGAAAGACAAGAAAATGTGAAAAAGTGTGTGTCAAGTCTGTGACAAATGAACTTTTCACTCACACTGAGATCAGGAGCACCTCCTCTTGATCAAATAACTTTAAGCTGAATGTTAATCTTCTCTATCTGAGATTAAAATTAGTCTTTCTGGCTATGCAGGTCTGCAATATGCTATCGCAGAAAAATCCAGTCAGGATCAGCCTGACTACAGGCAATGAAATTGGTTTTCATTACCTGGAAAGGTGTCTCAAAAGTGAAGTTATATCAGCTTTTCAGTTTCCTCATTCAAAATATGTATATATTAAAGAAACCATATGAAAAGGGCAAATCCATTCCTGGACTGGAATTGTTTCTTTCCCAAAATGCCCAGTAGTTCTTACTTATAATTAATCTGAAGCTAAGAAAAGAGCACTTGCCCTTTTTTATTTTTATTTATTTATTTTCATATTCTTCTCTGAAAATTTAGCTGACAAATTTTATCTCTTCTGAAACAGTTAATTATTTAAATAATCAAATATTAGCTAATATCAGTACTAAAATAGTGCAGTTAACCCAAATAAATAACATTACCACTTTCCCAGTCTGCAAACACAAAGCTAACAATGCATTAGTCAGTATGTTTTTATCTTCAAAATACAATTATTATATATTTTTTTAATACTACAAGGAAAAGAAACACGTATCTAGAAAAAACTACTCTTAAGGTTAAACTTACCTGTCTTTCTTCAGAATTGAAAGTATTGCAATCTGGAGTCCTGAACATTTATACACAATCAGAAAGCTGTTTTTACTATATTGTACTCCACAATTATAATTTAATTGTTGGTTTACAAAGTACTCTGATTTACAGAAAAATTTCAGTGGAAGAACAGGCTTCTTACTAGTGTCTGGAAACATATCAACAACTGTATTACATTGTTTAATTAATTATCAGGGATCATTTTGTGTCCTGAAACCCACTGCATTAACCTATTCCCAAGTTATTGCCCAACAAACCAGTGGCAAAATGTTCTGTTTAAGCCATTGCTTTGAATGGAATATTATTTGGGCTGTGAAAGAGCATCAGAAATATTCCAGTATTAAGGATAGCAATCTAGCTATCCTTCCCAGCCAGGCAGGGAAAATTAATGACAAGAGTTATATCATAAAAAGAAGTCACAAGCACTTAATCTTTAATAGTTTTGGTTCTACAGAAGATTTACATAAGTAGTGTCAACTTACATTAACATTATGGAATTGAGAATTATAGGGAAAGGCAAAATGGCCACCAGTCTTCAGTGTTTCCTCTGCTGAATGGAAAACAGTCTTCCATGAACGTACTATTCTTCTGTGAACAGGAAACATACATATTTACATGGAAATAGCTTGTTGTCTATCCTGGGATTTTTATCTCACAATAGTAAGATCCGTAAGTCAGAACCTATTTTTTTCCAGCTGGAGAAGCAGAAGTTCACTACAACATGCAAAGTCATTGCTCAATACCAAAAATTATTCTACTATTAGAAACCAGAGAGGCTTAAAATTCATACTGAGTCTCTGATCCTGCATTTGCAGGAATGACAAATTCTGGTTTCTAATAATACTGCTGTGTCCAATGGCATTATGTCTTACTTGTTGAAAGGCACACATATAATGTTTTAAGTTGAGTTGATCTTTCCATCTTTAGACAGTTAAGTTAAATCTATTGAAAATTGAGGGAAAACTACTGTATTTGGTTAGTTAATTTGGGAAGAAAACTTAAAAAAAATCAGTTCCAAAGGGAGCTGATTAGAACGCTTGGTTTTTTGACATTTTTATTTCTATGTATGCATTAATGACTACCTAACTACACATATGGAAAGTGTTCTGAGTAATTTTTCTCTGATTTTTGATGATAAGCACTTAGAGATTAAGACACTAGTCTACCAAAATACTCAAATAGTAAAGCAATGAAGTATCTGACATGCCGAAAGTAAAGTCTAAATTTAGACAGGAACTGTCATGAAATTCTCCCTTTTAAATTTTAAGATTAACCAAACCACTATATAGGAAGTAACAACCAGCAGGACACCTATGCACCCTGGATAAGCTTAGAATAATATTTCTGTTTCTGCAAGTAAGTGAGGGGTTTTTACTATGGTAAGTGTATTCACCTGTCCATCCTGGATAAATTTAGCATAATATTTCTTATATTACATGAAAGTAAGGTGAGTTTTTTTTTTTTCACATGGTGAGTGTGTTCAATGAAGCTGAATCTTGTTTTACAGTAATGACTCATCAGTACATAACTGTTAGGAAAACGTTAGTTCTGGGGCAACAGAGCTCTCAGGCAACAACAGAGCAAATAATTTCATTGTATCCCTATGTGTAAAGTCCTTTGTTAGATAAGGTCCAGCACCTTCTGCATTTTCTGCACATGAACCCTAATCAGGGAAGGGAATCAATTGATCCTTCTGCATCATTCATTCTTCTGCCACCAGTCCTGCCTTCTTCAACAAGCAATGCAACTTTAGTTAGGCCTAGTTCCAAAAATCCATGCTATCTGTTGTTCCTACAGGAAACATTGTCTATTTGTCTCCCCCTTCTTTTTTCCAGTTCTTTCCTGCCTAGCAAAACTATTTCTGCCACAACATCTTCTGGACATATGTTAACCAAAGAACAAGTAAAGATTTTCTTACAGTGACAACTATGCATGTGGGATTTCTTTCTTTTACCAAGGGTTTCAAACAATTTTGAAAAGGCATTGTTTTAGGAATGAGATTTTCGACATAAATGTGATGGCAATATGACAATTTGCCGAAACAGTGCACAGCACCTGTGCTTACAGGACAGCACAGAGGCTGGCTTCTACCTCCTTTACATAAAGATGCTCTTAAGATAATAGTCTCCTGTAAATACAGAAAAAAACTGCCACAGATTTATCTGAAAGCCTCCTGTCCTTTCTATTTCTCTACTATGTTAGGCCAGGATCATGAAGGAAACCCACAAAAACTCTTAGGGAATTCTCTGAAAGACTTTGCAATGTTAATTTCAGTATAAAGATTCTAAATTATTAATTTTCCATGCAAATTCAAATGTTTTCAACATTGTAGAGAACCTAGCTATAAAATGAAATCTATTTTGGTTTAAACAAATTGAATTTTTAGTTTGAATGTCTGCTTTCTATGAGTACGTCAAATAATAAAAATGTCTGATTTTGTCCCTTACTTTCCGATAATCAAGCAAATTTTACAATAAGGAAAATGTGTCAGATAAAATTTTCATGAAGAAGATGCCATTTTTCTAAGGAAATCTCTCTGGTCATCTTTCTGTAGCTGCAAAGAAAAGCTGTAAATGCTTTTCTCTCCAACTGTTGTTAAGAACAACATAAATAAAAAGTGCTACTGCATTTATGCAGTGAAAAAAAAAATCATGATTTAGACTAGCTGATCATCAAGAAGCAGACTTTCAAAGTACATTTTGTTTCACATGAGAATAAAAAAGCTCTTTCCATTTGGATTAGAACCTCATGTAGAAAAAAGCTGTTTTAACACTTATCATTTGGTCTTCAAATGTGTTCAACTTTCCATTGACTTGAGAAGACCAAAGAAGACAAGCAAAGGAATAGAATGAAAAAGCAAGTCTTACATTAAAAGATTAAGGCACTACAGAAGGAAAGTCCCCATTCTTAAAGTGTATATTCATTAGCAGATAGCAGTGAAAATACTCCCTGAGAAATGTCACTTTATATGCACAACAAGAAAAAGTTCCTTGCAGAGCTCTTTCTCTCTTTTATGTGAATAATGTGACATTTTTCACCTTTGATATTGGGCAATGGACATTGATCTTACAGTCCTGCTGTATCTACAGCTACATTCTTCACCCGGCATCTTTGTATAGGGCGTCATCACCAGATAGCCTCATGGACTGTTAATTTAAATTGAGGCAAGGTTTTGAACTAAATGCATTGCCTGTACTTTATTGGTTTTTCACAATAACAATGACAATATAAACAGAGACATCGCCTTAGAGCTGAAAAAAAAAAAAGAAAAAAATCCATGACTAACCTGAAAAAAGAAAAACAATCCATGGTTTTACCTGAGGAAAAAAAAAATTCAGGAAATTAATATACAGCATCTGACAACTGCTGAATTTTGTATCAGACTGACATCTCAGTAGGACATCATAAGACCTCAAGAAACTGGATCAGTTCAGATGCAATCAAAGCCTCTGATTCCAGAAAGCAAAGGCAACATCACACTGTTTTGTAAAATGAATGCTATACTAAAAGATATAATCTAGTAAAAAAATATCAACTAAATTTACAATTTGTGTCATTTCATGGTAGACTAATAATGCAAATGGTGAAAATCTTTTGCAACCAAACCCAAGACTGGAAACATTGGAGATAGGTTGATTTCTTTTCTGTGCTTATTTTCAAAGGTAAACTGAAAGAGTTCACCAGCTGTGAGATTCTAATCTCATATTGCTCTAAGGGTAGGTATTCAAGTAGATTAGTTTTCAGAAGTTATTTTTCAGCCTTCCTATACCTTTTGACTGTTATTGCATATGCTATCTATAGCTTAAATATGAACACAACAGGCAAGTCATAAATACATTTGACAAAGAAGTTAGACTATGAAAAACCCAATTAAAGATAAGAGAGAACTCTGGAGATCCAGTAGTTAACTACAGGATCAGTGACATTGATTTAGTAAATGCTAATATACTCACATGTAATTAATTTATCAGCCGAAGAACATTAGGAGTTTAAATTATGAAAAGCATAATCTGTAACATAAGGTATTTTATTTAAACATTTAAAATGCATATTTTTTCTCACTATATAATAAAATAAGTAATTTTATGTCATAATTACTCAGACCTTGAGCTGTATCCTTCTGTCAGAAAAACTTTTCAATTCTTCACCTGGCATATCAGAAATATCTAGGGAAAGCATACAGGCTAACATAAAGGTCTGCAGCTGAGCTTGAACTGGAGGCAGTGGTTTGCCCCAGTGAATAGCCCATCAAACTCACCTGCAGCAACTGAATTAGAGCAGCTCCAGCCTTGTGCTAGCAGAATATCTGCAGAAAACATAGCTAAGTCAGCAGAGGTACAGACTCACTGTTGTGCTGACCTTTGCAATCAGACATTTCAAAATAAAGGGTATGAATGTATGTTATGAAAATTGCTTTGGCTTTTCAAGTAAGGGCAGTGTTGATAAACTGACACTTTAGAGGATGATAATAAGTTTTCACTGTTGCAGTCTGTGAAAGTAGAAAAAGCAGCAAATGAGGCTTCATTACAGAATTAGTCCAGTCTAACATGTAAAAAGCAACTATTTTTTTCTGTGCAGATTATGAAAGACTGGTTTTCTGAATCAGAAATGATCTTGTACATCTGAATAGTCAGACTTCTTTAAAGTTAATTTTTCCATATCCTTGCTGGCCATAATGCCACAAGCTGATTAAATAATGCCAAACTTTATTTTGTCCTCCTCTGTTTTTCAGTTAACACATTTTAAGACAAAGAAACATCAGTAAGGTAATAGGGTGGTATGGAAAACATTAACAAATTAACACTTGTGTGCAAGTGCACCACATTCATATAGAATGATTGTCACTGCAGGAGAGTCTATGACCAGATCCACGCAGAGAACACAAAATAATTGTAAAAAACATTTGGGGAATTATTTCTCCAATGTGATAAAAAATACTTGCATGAGGTTTTTTTTTTTTTGTTTTTGTTTTTTTTTTTTGTTTTTGTTTTTTTTTTTTTTTTTGTGTTTTTGTTTTTTTTTTTTTTTTTTTTTTTCCTGGTGGTGGTGGTGATGGTGGTGGTTTTGGTGGTGTTTTTTTGTTTTTTTTTTTTTTTTCTTTTAGTTCCTGAGCAGGAAAAATGTATAAAAATCTGTAAGTTTTATTTTGGTAAAACTGAGGATTTTCAGGACTCACAGACCAAACATCAACTGAGGCTGCTGCTCCTTTGCAGTCACCCTGGCTGGAGAGAAACAGCTCTATAGAGAAGGTCCTGGTGCTGCTGGTCATAGTCATGGTCAGCAGTGGCCCCGGCTGCAGGAAGTCCCCCCCGTGCCCTGGTCTGTATGAACAGGAGCATGGCCAGCCGGCCGAGGCAGGTGATAATCCCCCTCTGCTCAGCACTCACGGGACAACAGCAATGTGGTCTGTCCGGTTTGGGCACCCCCGGCCGGGGAAACACGCCGATAAACTGGAGCAAGTGCAGATGAGGGCACCGAGGTGTCCAAAGCTGCGGCGCTGTCCTGCTCTGCAGGCTGAGGGACCAGGGCCAGTTCAGCCTGCGGAAGGCAAAGTTCAAGGGACAGCAAAGCGTAGCCCTCAGCACCTACAGAAAAGCCATCAAAAAGGTGGAGTTACATTCTTCACAACAGTAGATGCCGGGAGGAGAGACCACAGGTATGGGTTGAGAGAGTACCTTAGATTAGGTATAAGCGGGAAAAAATCATCTTGATGGTAATTTTGCATTGGAGTTTGTTTCCCAGAGAGACTGTGGGAAAGACTGGGGATTTCACATCTATACAGGATAGAACAACCTTCTCTGGTGTCATGGCTGACCCAGCTGTGATGAGCAGTCTGGACCAAAAACCTACTCAGGTCTCTGCCAGCTGGAATTATCCTTTGATACTATGGTAATTTCTAAAGAATATCTGCAAAATCTCCCTACACATTAGATCCGCTATTCTTACCACTGTGAAGTTTTCCTATTGTCTAATGTGAATCTCTTCTACAATGAAAGAACATAACTTTTTTTCCACTAAACTCTCCCTCTTTGCAACAACTTGCTACGTTCTGAAGATCGATATCATGCTATTCCACCATCCCTTAGAATTTTTCTTTATGCTTAATACTTCAGGCCATTAATGTGCCCCATTTCAAGTTGTTCTATCTTTTGGGCTACCACATGTGTCTGTTTTCTTTGAGATTTCTGAGTATGTTTAGTGTATACAATGTAATAGAGCAGGAGTACACTCAGCTAGCTTTTAAAATTTTATTTCTCTCCTCCATATTTCACTGATTTTCTTAGTAATAGTCTTCATAGTGCATTTTTTCTCCTAGTCCTTTAGTTCCTAGGCTACATATAGTATGACTGTGCAATGCTTATTAAGCTGCTTCTGAAGTGGAACTCGCAGACATTGCTCTCTTGCCTTTTTACTTACAAGAAATTATTAAACTATAATTCTTATGGTAACTCATTCTGTGCAGTCATCCACAACTGTAAGCTCTAAGACTGTTCCAAATTTGCATGTCTGCAGTTCTTATGTACAGATTTATTCTCAGTGGAACAGCATTATGCTAACTTCTTCTCCTTATTTTTTTCCAGCTATGTTTTTTTTTCCCTTTCTTTATTTAACATAATGAGCTGCTCACTCATTTCCTTTGTTCCTCAGAGGGTTTTACATCTTCTATAAACACATACATGAGCATTTTTTCTGAGGCGACTTTTTCTTTCCATTCCTTGAATTCTGCTGTCAGAAAAACAATTTTGCTTCAGTGCCTCAGGAGGAACACTTATTTATCAATCTTTCCTATATTTAAACAAGCCTCTCAGAGTGACAGCGAATGTAGCACAGGAGAGATTGAAGGGGTGAAGCTGCCTTCTGCCTGAAGCCAGGCTGGGTAGACAGAGCTGTGGCAGCTCTGCGTTTTGCCTCAGGATCAGCTTCCCCAGTTGCACTGGTTATTCTGCCTAGGGTACAGCAGATGAGGAAATACAACTCCTTCATCCAACAAATTATGTAAGGACAGATGTTTTCAGCTTACTCAGACCTTAGAATTAGGACACTATAGGATGCCCTGTATAAGAAAGATAACATCAGGATATGCTTGAACAACAAACTGAAGACACTAGTGCAGCATGCATTGCCGTAGCTTAAACCTAACTGGCATAATGAGAGACAGCATCAAAATGCAGAAACAGAAAATTTAGCATGAGCTTGCAACTGGAATAAGAGCATGGGAGGTCCACTAAGATCCACACCTCTAAAGCATCAGTATTGTCTTGCTGCTAGACAGGTAAAAGGTAACTTTAAATCACCCCCTGCAATGCAGTGACTCCTTCAGCTGCATTGAAGCTTGGAGGCTTGCTTTCAAAAGGAAAGAAATTCTTTGGGTTGTTCTAGATTTATTTCTACCCAGGCAAAATTACAACAGGCAAATTTAATCACTTGGTGCCATTAAGGCACTTGGGCAAAGTTCCCTATAAAGACTGCCCATTTTCTTCAGAACAAATACAGATGTAGCAAATTTTGCATTTTTTTCCACATGTACCCCTTATATATATCAATTTGGTCTGAAAAGTCACAATGCCCTATGCTTTCTTCAATTTTTAGCGTTCATTTTTAAAGTGATTATTTGCTTAAATCTCACTAAATATAAAAAGACTGTGTGTACTGATGTGCTGAGTACCTATTGAGCTGCTACTGATGGGAGGACAAATTAATCTTCATTTTATTTAAATGAATTCTAAAACATCTACTGCTTGTAAACATGTGACTATTTTACCATTTAGATTATTTTAAAATTATTTCCATATTTGTGGTCCTACTATACACACACAGATGAGTTTTGTCAAGGGGAACTGACTGCGGGAACCACAGAATTTTGTGACCTTTGACATATGTCCTTGCCAACCTCAGCAATACAAGCCACTAAAAGTGTGCAGAACCTCTCTGATAAGTATAGCCAGTCTTGTGTCAATATCATCTGCTGGAAGACCAATACTGGAATAAAAAGGCAGAGCAATCTGAGTTTATCAAAATGTACTCTTTGACCTGAAATGCCAGTGGCAAAACACACTGAAGTGTGTTTTAACTCCCATGGAGTTAAAAACAAAGATCAATAAGTGCTATTGCTGAATAATCCACAAATACATCTTAGTTGTCATTTAGAGCCGTAGTCCAGTCATAGTGGGGATAAATTCCTTAACTACTGAAGAGCTGGAATATTCAGAGTAATTTACTGTCATACACCCGTACAGTGATCAATTGCAACTATTATTTTAGACCTATTTAAGATATAGAAAAATAATTCCCTTTTTACAATTTGTTCGGGTCAAGGCCTTGTTGAAATTCCCAGATGCAACTTTTTAGTTTTGTGAATATTAGTCCAGTAGGAAAAATACTGAAACACGCATTGTTAATTAAAAATCAGCCGTGAAGCCACAAAGATGGTATTTTGATACCAGTCCAGACTGGATTGCAAACCCTAATTTACAACTGAAATAAATCATTCTGTAACCCCCTGAAAGACTTATTGAATTAGTACAACTAGTACGCCATCACTTACATTACATTTATTTCTCTTACTGTGAAAGGTATCACAGCATGCACTCCACACTTGTATCTGTATTAATGTCTGTCTCCTTGTTTTTGTTTTTTCTCTCCTAGGTTTTCCCCCTAGCTGAGCAAGTGACACACAGAGAAACATGCCTGAGCAAAGCAACGATTATAGGGTAGTTGTGTTTGGAGCTGGAGGAGTGGGAAAAAGTTCTTTGGTCTTGAGATTTGTGAAGGGCACTTTCAGGGAGAGCTACATCCCTACCATTGAAGACACCTATCGGCAGGTGATCAGCTGTGATAAGAGCATATGCACTTTGCAGATAACTGACACCACAGGGAGCCATCAATTTCCAGCCATGCAACGCCTCTCTATTTCTAAAGGACATGCTTTTATTTTGGTTTACTCTATCACCAGCCGACAGTCCTTGGAGGAACTCAAGCCAATCTACGAACAAATATGTCAGATTAAAGGAGACATAGAAAGCATTCCAATAATGCTGGTGGGGAACAAAAATGATGAGAACCAAAATCGAGAGGTAGAAAGCAGTGAAGGAGAAGCCATGGCGAAGAAGTGGAAATGTGCCTTCATGGAGACCTCTGCCAAGACGAACCACAATGTGAAAGAGTTATTCCAAGAATTGCTAAACCTGGAGAAACGCAGGACTGTGAGTTTGCAAATTGATGGAAAAAAAAGCAAGCAACAGAAAAGGAAGGAGAAGCTGAAAGGAAAATGTGTGGTGATGTGAAATTGCACTGTCAGGAATCAGCTGTGAGGTCTCAACTGGCAATACACATGTAAACCCATAGACAGCAAACAACCATGCAAGATCCTGTTTATTAGAATCTGTTTTAAAATAAATACTTGGAAATTGAAAAAATGAGGTACTGTGATTGCTATGAAAAAAACAGAAAAATAAAAATATGTGTAGTCTCACAATCATGTAAAGCAAATCAGGAAGAAAACAAAAGATGTCCCAGAATACCTTATTTTGTAATATATAAGAAAGAATTACCATCATTCACATAATATAAAAGATTTGGAAAATCTACTTAATAATATCCGCATTTGCATATAATTGCAAGAGAAAGCAATGTATAATATCAGAAGAAAAACAATGAAATGGTAGTGAAGAAACCTAGAACATACAAATACATGCTGGATGGTGTTAACCATATCCTTCAAGAAAGCTCTGGATGAACAATTCTATGCCATTTTAATTACTGACTGGTGGGAGAATGTGCATAAGACAGTCTTGGATCACCTGAATAAATGACCTATTGCACAGTAAAAGGAAGTGTGGGGATAGCAGTTAAAAGGGACAGATATTGTCTCCATCCCCCCATCATGATACTTCTTTCTAGTGTGATACAGTGTTTTAACTGAAGGTTGTGAAAAAGCCAATCCCTGTAAGAGAGCTGGAGATCATAATTTCTGGGCTCATTGTTTCAAGGATGACCTGAGTTTCTGGCCCAAATATATTTCAGAAGAACAGACATTTATTTGTGGAGAATGCCAGATGGAATGGTGTACATATAAAACCAGAAAGCTTACCCAGAGAGAACTGACTGGGTAGTCGCCTATGAAAGCCTCTGTGGGAGAGATTTAGTTCTAATGCTGCTGCCAATTAAATGAACACATGGTGTGGTTAGTAAATGAATGGAATGTCTTTTGAACTGGTGGTACCCTTGGAGTGGGGTTGGCATAATATACAAATTATCACATTAGCTGACTGATACTTCTTTACATTACTATATATTTCAGTTAGAAGGATTTATGCTCATGCCCTATAAGATCTATTGCCTTTATATTGTCTGAAGTATTTTATATTTGCCATTTAATCTCATTATTTGAACTGCTGTGACTATTTATAGAACAAAATAAGTATCTGAAGTTAGTGCCCACAAGAGTCTCTAAAATGAGGGATTTTTGGGAAAAGCACTATAGAATCTGGGATATTTTGCAGTCAGGACTGTATTATAATGCAATACAAAGTTCAGAATAGAAAACACATTATTTAAAACATCCTGTCAAGGGGAACTGCACTTCTAAAAACCTTTGAAAGGGGAAAAAGAGTAAAAATTGTGAGTTTTCCTGGATGTCTGTCCAAAGCTTTTTAAAAAACTAATATGAATGACTGAAGTATGTATCCTAGTGATGACAAAGGTCATCTAAGGTAAAATAAGCACATACAATTTTAAAAGGACACATTAAAATTGTGTAAGTCTCAATTTGTACAGTAGGAACTGCTTTGAACCAATAAAAAAAGCCTACCATATTTTTAGTAAATGTTTATGTCAAGAAACATGGGAAAATGAAGTCGAGTGCTATGATTATTAGCCTGCATGTTAGTACATTATAAATATCTTCCAGGGGATGTTCAAATGCAGTGTTTGCATTAAAATTTGTTACCTTGCTCCTTTCAAAGTTATTGCTTGCTTATCTTCCACCTTTCTAGCAAATGTGCAGATATTTCAGAGGTAGAGTAATAGCATACACAAGAATTGCTACTAGCACTGTCTAGAAAGGAGCACAACTTCTGTCATGCAGTCAGAAGAAATGCTGGCACCAGTAGAATTGAATGTGAAACTCCTACTGATTTCAAAGAGACAATTTTTTTGGTGTTTATTTTATTCCATTAAGAAGAGAAAACTGAGCATGGAAAAACTAATGCTCTTCATTAACAATAAATTCCAGGCTCTTACCCAACACTCTTTCTTCATAAATGTCAAAGCACTTTGTAAAAATGACATCATTTTCTTAACTTCTCAGGTGGTGAAAGTGAGGCACAGAGACAGGAAACAACTGCACATAGATTGTCCAGCAGGATAGTGACAGACCAAGGAACAAAAGCAGATTTCGTCTGTCACAGTCCAGCGCTCATTCTGTGTTTTGTCAGACTGTCTCTTCACATTCTTAAATAGTTCCTGAAACACATAAAGAAGTCTGGTTTGACCTATACAGCCAAGTGCATCTTTCTTGACAGTCTGTCAATAGATCAAAAGATATTTCCAGATCAGGGATGCAAAACATTTAAAAGCACTATGTTTATTAAGACTTTTATAAATGTTTATACATTTACTCTTTGTAAAAAAATTTGCTGATGATGCTCAATATCACAGCAATGGATTCCATAGATGAAGCTGGAAAATCAAAAAAATTATCAACCTTAAGGCATAATGGGTCACTTACAGAGGTCAAAAGCAGAGAGGTTGTCCTCAGATGCTAACACACCAGTGCCAAAGGTCATCATGTGTGGCACATGCCTTAGCAGCCAGCAAAGAATTATGACAGAATCTCAAAGAGAAAAATAAAAGCTATATATAGACCCTTTTAACATTATTGCTTGAACTGGAGGAATTATTTGCATAGTAAAATATCTTGCAGAAGTACAATATAGGGGATCTAAATTACTTAAAATGTACTGACTGCAAAGATATTACAGGCTGAAATTTAGCCCTGGACTTTTTTTTTTTTTTTTTTTTTTTGAATGTGCCTCATAGCGAGAATAGAATAATTGTATAGCAAAGATGGAAATAAGTAGCTGCCAATGTTAGGCTTGAGGACCATATTCCTTTAGTTCCCAGCTGACTCCTCACCTACTACATCATAAGCCATGAAGTATTTCATGGACTTGCATGTATCCAAGCAAGGCCAGAACAGAAGCAATATTATTCAAGGACCACAGTCTCAAAAGAGAGCATATTTTATACCCTTGCATTGCCATCCTTGTTTCTACTATTAGATTTTACATATCTTGCATACATGTGAGCTGGTTTAAAATGTTTGTTTTGCTATTACATATAGAATTATTTTTTTTAATACTGAAAAAATAAGGTAGAACAAGAAAATATAGAGCTTTATTACATTTTGTGCTATATTTGGGAATGTGGTATGACTGTAATAACCTGTTTAAAATGTATATGCAAAATACTTAAAACATGTAAGTTCTACAGTGAATTTTAGCACCCAGAAAACAGAATTTAGCCAAAACAAATCTTTCAAATGCATGTCTTTTATAAGTAGATATAAAAAATTAAGGTATGTTGTTGTCATGAAAATGTGTTGTTGCAATTTCTTTAGCAAATATTTTGTTTTAAAACTGAATAAGAAGTCATTTGTGTCTACTAGTTTCCATGTTTGTGGTGATGTTCTAAGCATTCAAAATAAAGTTTTAAATCTTAACACAAGTTTGGAAGAAGTCTTGTTGGTGCCTGCATTTTGTTTGATTCATATAATATAGTTTTTGAAATTGCAAAGACAATTGCAAACAGACTCTAACATGCTAGGTAGTGTCCTAAAGTCTTCAGCTATACAAATCAGTTCTGAGAGAACTGGAGCAATATTACCTTACCTAATACTTCTATTATACCCTGGCAAACACACAAAGAAATCTACCTCCATAAAAAAAAACAAACCAAACAAAACCAAACCCACCTTATCACTGGGTGCTCCTTTTGGCCAACAAGAAGCAAAATAATTCTGGAAGCTAGTCTATATTTTATTATTTGCTTTAAAATAATGGCAGATAGAAGTTGTGTGCTTGTGAGAAATTGATACTTAATGTACAGATCCTGCTATTCCTGCTCATTTGTAAAAAAATTCCTGATGTTCTTGCAAAACTTCCTACTATTGCACTCTATATAATACCACCTGTTGCAAAAAATGTCAAAAATAATAGTTCATCGCTTCTTGCAATTCAGAAGATGCAGCCACAGTTGTTCAGTTAAATAATTATTTCCATATGCAAATAATTCATATTTAACAGAGGAAGAGATCAACAATGTTGAGTACAAAGACAGAATGATAGGCATTTGAACCAGTGATGAAGTATTGAGCATTGAATGTAAATTTCATGTCACTGTGAAGTAATTGCATTTGTCAGCCCACAAAGCTTTTTATTTTTAGTAAAGAGCTCTTATAAATTCTTATTATTATTTTTAATTTTTTTCTTTCAATATGCTATCAGTTACTGATCTTGGTCCTGATTCTGACAGAGTCTATGGTGATGCAGTGGATGTGCCAATTAATAGTCCTGGGTTTTACACAATACAGTCGCTAATTACTTTATAGATGTTATCATATTCCACAGAAACACCAGAAACATTACAAAATTCTCTTGCTTTTAGTATTTTTCCCATTGGTTACTACCTCTGTTTCCCAGTGGAAGGTATTTTAATTTTTAACTCATATCCTCATTCAAATTTGTTATTTCACTGGCAAGTAAATTTGCTTACTTCACTGGCAGTTTAACTGACATCTTTCACCCACCTTTGAAGCACACTTTCTAATAAATCCACGAATTTATTTCATGTAGTCAAGTGTGTCTAAATTTTAGCTCCACTAAAAGTGCAAAGACAGGGAGAGGTGAGCTTTGAAAATACATACTGGATGTTCCTTGTGAAGGATGCAGACTCTTCTGTAAATTAACCAGACATATATGCTGTTTAAAGAAAGCATTAAAACTCTTCTGTTTCATATAATTTATCTTGGTTAAGTACGTTATTTCATAATGGGTCATAGGGGTCTCACTGAAATCATAATGAAACTGAAATTGGAAGGAGGAGTTGTTATTCAGTCTGTTATATTTATTTCACACTCAGATGGCAACAAGTGGCCCACAATGGGTCCTACAAGAGCATCTCTGTTCTTGGATTCTCAGATCGTAATGCAGTGGGCAAGGGGAAGGGGCAAGGCAGGGATGAAGCACCACAATCTGTAGGCCAGATGTCTCCTGGGTAGTGGGTCATTGTAACAAAGTAGAAGTAAGGGAATTGCAATTTGAGAGGGGAAGTAGGCCCAAAGAAAATGGGAATACCAGAAAAATTTACATTTTACAGAACTTACTGTTTCTCAGCAAATTCTGAGATCAGCAAGGACTCCTAAAAGTATTTTCAAAAGAAAAGGCAATAGTGAGCGGTCATGCTGAGCTGCACTAATGAACACGGCTCTTTGGAACATCACAACAGTAGTTTCCACAAGGAGAGCAATTGCTTCTCCCTCAGTGATCTCATCAAATCTTTAACTCCTTATAAAAGCAACTTTACCTTGGATGGCTGACTTACATGCCTGCGTAGGAGAACACACTCTATAGCCACAGGGTTTCAGCTCTCTTTTTCTTCCTCTTGCATCAGTTTTAGCTGAGGTAGAATTAATTTTCTTCAGAGTGGCTGGTACGGGTGTGTGGTCTGGATTTGTGCTGAACACAGGTTTGCCAATACAGAGATGTTTTTGTTATTGCTGAGCAGGGCTTACACACAGTCAAGGCCTTTCCTGCTTCTCGTACCGCATGCTGGTGAGGGGGGTAGGAGTGCACAAGAAGCTGGGAGCAGACAGTTGATCCCAACAGACCCTACCAGACCATACGGCATCACGCTCAATATATAAAGGTGGGTGACGAAGGAGGAAGGCCAGGGATGTTTGAGGCGATTATGTTTGTCTTCCCAAGTCACTATTACATGATAGGTCCCTGCTCTCCTGGAGATGGCTGAACACCTGCTTGCCCACGGAAGGCACTGAATTAATTCCTTGAGAGGCTTTGCCTGCATGCACAACTTCTGCTTTACCTACCAACCTATTAATGTCTATCACATCCCATTATTTTTTTCATTTGTACTTTCAAAATTCTCTGCCCAATCCCACTGGTTATAGGAGTGAGGAAGCAGCTGCTGTGGTGCTTACTTGCCTGCTGGGGATAAGAAATAGTACCTATTTAGTCCAGGCAGTCCTCTTTCCCACTACATGGAGAGTGACCAGATGTCCTCCACAATGAGAGAAGATGACCTCTACAGCCATGAGCACCACAACATTTTCTTCTACAAACCTCACACTGAATCAAGGCTTGCCTTTTACAATGAAGTTAAAACACAGCTGGAACAACAAAGTCTAATACGGCAGCAAGGGAAAGCAAGATAGTCCTACAGAAGCTTGTAGGTAAGTGTCCAAATAATAGTATCTTTATATGTAGCTCTAGGAAGCGCATGTTCATATGCCAACAAATGGTAAAACATTGTGTTAGAATACAGAGGCAGAATTGCAGACAGTGGCTTTTCTGGGGATGCTGAATACAGAGAAAAGGTGAACTGTTGTTAGTTGGGTTGATTTAGTCAGGAGTTTTATGAATGTTAGTTTGGTTTGTTCCTTGTACTTCCCCATTTTTCCCCCTCACAGTGGTTTGCTCCAAGTTGTTTACCCCAAAAGTTCCTGCCACGCAGATCCACAGTTACCTGTCAATCTTTTCACTTCTCTCTTTTCTCCTTGTTTGGTTCTGTCAGTCAAGGTTTGTCACTCCTTGTCGGGGTGTCAGTCTTGTAACCACCCCCAGCTTCTTCATGAAAGTTCTGCATCAATCACCCCGTCTTAGCCTTTCTATTCATCCCAGGACTCTGTACCCACCTCTGTTATGTTACCATTGGTTGTTATGATTGATGTCATCTCTCTATCATTTGTCCCATTGGGCGAGCCAGGTTTCCACCCCTGTCCGCCCACCCCCTTAACCTGTTGTCGTTCTTGTTCTCTGGCATTTTGCATTGCATTGCTCAGAGAACGTTTTGTTCCGACCACGCACAGGGGAATAAATCTTCTTAGGGCTCACAAACAAAGTGCCCTTCCCTCGTCCCTTCGTCTCCTCTCAGCGTGTGAAGCTACCAAAGCTGCGTTACCCACACTGCAGCACTCAGCACTACCAGGGAGGCAGACACCATTACCCTGGAGTGCCCGCTCACGTGGCGGCCACCCGGCCTCACACAGGCAGCGCCAGCCGGCGCTTCTCGACTGCTTGAGGTCGTGGCAGGTAGCTGCCACAGTGAACGTGTTTAGTTTCAGGGGTAGTATTTTAGAAGGTTGAAAAAACGAGGGAAAAAACAGTAACATATCCTTGGAATTATCTTAATGATAAAATCCATTAGGTCACAGGTGAATCACTCAGAGCAAGAGCAAGTAGCAGTCAATATGAACCTTAGAAAAAGATTGGGGTAAAAGAAGAAGTCTTAAATTCTGTTTTTCCTTTTTACTGCCATAACCATATTTGTCCATGGTTGCTCTCCTGTTTCTTTTCAAACTGAAATCTGAATCTAAGAATGCTTAATTATGTAAGTTTGACCTCCACCTAATTGTTTCATCATCTTTTTTTTGCCTAATGAAAAAATTTGAATACCATTTTGCAAAAACACCAAGTTACCCCACTGTGGTAGAGAACAATTTAAATTTGTTTATTAGCTACTAGAAAACAGTTCAAAATAATGTATTAATAAAGTAATAAGAATGGTCAGTAGGCAACCACTGTTAAATCCTTCCCATGAAGGAAAAAATTTCCATCAGTTACATAACCACACATAAAGTGTGCCCAGATTGTAGATCTGGAAAATACCATGAAAGCCAGATGGATGCAAATTCAGAATTTTATTATGGTGGGATGGGGGGGCTGGCAGGCTGGAGGGAGGGTGGGGCTTGGACCGGGGAAGTGCATCTGTCTGTCTCTTTTCCCTGCCTCTCCACAACCTGGGAAGAGCAGTCAGCCACACTGCCTTTGCCACAGCCAAAGCACCCACTTTTCTGCTAGAAAAGATTTATAGAGCAGAGAAAAAAAATCAAAAGAGCACCATTTGTGGCATAAATAAGTGATGCTTGTATAATGTTAGCAAGCATGGTGATGTGAGGGGATTCAAAAATTGTGAGTCAAAAGTAATATTTAACTTCAGCATTATGGATGACCTCATTGCCTGTGTATTAAGACATAGTTCTTCATCTCTCAGAAGTTACCATGTCTAAACATTGTTGGGTCCATTTGGTTACACAGCACCACTTTTAACTATTTATGGAAGCCAAATTACTTAATTTAAAAGAATCAGTTGTAGTCAAGAAAACATATAATTCTGCACTATGTAAATGTAGGAGATAATGTATTGTTAAATGCAAGATAGTAGTTAAAACTCTATTCTATTTACTGTCATGATTTTTTTTTAACATGTCAGTTGTGTTTCCTCAGAAGCTTGAAATTAGTGCTCTTTTACTGGGTCCTAATATAAATTAGGTTAGGAAAATAAACTTTCATATCAACATTATTTTCAGCAAGAGATTTTTAAATTACATTCAATGTCAATTAGAATTTGTAATTCAACAGAAATTTTTAACAGTCATTTGTAGAGACAGTATTACTCATCTTTTTCTCCCACAAATATGGTTTATGGTTTGAAATGTTACTAAAAGAGGCATTTTAGAGCACCAACCAGAAGTCTGAATAGGAATAGGTTTAGATCGTATTTTAACTTTCAAATACTTGGAAATATGTGCAAGCTCAAATTTTTCTAAATGCTAGGGACAAAACTTATTCTTGGATTAGTTTGTAATAAATTTGTCCTGAAGTTTCCAGTTTGTTTTCAATAACACTGTATTTGGTGTGGTCACAATGCAAGAGGCAGATAAACCTGTAAGTTATAATAGGAGACTCCTAGGAAATGTTTTCCTTTCTGTTTTCTAACTCAAATTTTGTTTGAACTATAGCAAAAGGACTAATACCCATGTATCCAAATTCCTCTTATATACAACTGCAGCAACTTTTTTTTGTTCTTGGAAGTTGCAGGTAACTTACAAAGCATATAAAGTAAAAACTGCATTTCTCTATGTCTTTTAATATTGTTTTATGACATAGGTGTCAATTTTTCAAAGTCTATGATCTCTTCCAAACTTACAGCATAGGGTGAAAATCTGTTCCCTTTGGATACACCAGAGCTTACTCCCATGGTTCTTATGCTCAAGTTTTGTTTAGTTTCTAAAATATGGCATTATTTATGTATTCTTTTATTCTTTGCAGAAGATTTTCTTAAAAAAAAAAAAATCAAAGATGAAAGGCCATGTTAGATGAAAGCTTTCTTGAGCATTCACTTGAAGATAGCTTTGCTGAGAAAAAAAAATTGAGTTCTCATCTCAGTCTCAAAAGGAACAACAGCAGAAACCTACTGACTTCTGCTTTCATTGGCATGATTGGCTTTGCATATGGGAAGGAAGACTAAAATAAGAAAATGTCCTAATTGCACCATGATGTGAGAAAGGAAGAATGGTAAAAAATCCCTGAAGGAGATGGCGGTGTCTACTGATTTTTCTTTTAATCCATCATGTGTGGGAAAAGCGGCAATATTCCCATTAGAATTGTAATGTAAATTGTAAATTGTAAATATTCAGTATTTGAGAATATTTAAGTAGAGATAAGTAAAGTAGTCTTTGGCTTAGATTTGCTCATTGACTAGACATGGGCACTTACTGACCAATAGCTCACTTCGTCTTTGATGAAAACTGATTATTAAAAAAAAAATTAATAGGTACCACTCCTCTTTCTTATCCTAAGACTTTGTACAGGATTATAAATAGAAAACCTTCAAATTAGTGGGAACAGGTCAGCTTTCCTAATTTTTGGAATATCATACTTCCAACTAGCAAAAGTAGAACTCCTCAGATGTACTGGGAAAGTTTTCAGTGTTTTTTGGCACATCCATAGAGCTGAGTTTTGAAGACAGACAAATGAAGGAACTTGAATGGGTGTTCCTTCTGGGAATAACAGTGGCCAATGACCTTCAGTGAAAATTATATATCAAATGTCTTCTCTTCAGTTTTTTCCTTTTGAATAATAAGAATATCAGACAGGCAATTTCTGTTGCTATAGTTGAATGAGATATAAACAGCATAAATACTTTTATAAGACTTTTGCAAAAGGACTAATAAGAAAATTTGTGCTATTTATCACCCAGGGAAAATATGACACAAAGACTTGGTCTTGTTTTACAAACTAGCGAATAGTCAGATGTAATTCAGCTTTTCTGTCTCAGTGTAATGCTTTCTCTCCAGTAGAGGCAACAGCTGGAGTGCTGTGTCCAGTTCTGATCTCCAAAGTACCAGAGAGATATGGAGCTCCTAGAGCAGGTCCAGTGAAAAGCAAAGAAGATTATTAAGGGACTGGAGCATCACTCATGAGGACAGGCTGAGGGAGCTGGGCTCAGTCTTGAGAAGTGAAAACTGAGAGGGGATTTCTTTCCGTATTTCCAAAATTCTCAGCTGAAATTCCAGAGGCAATACAGTTTAGACTTTGTTAAAAATAAAAACAGAAAAAAAGAGAAAGGCAACTCTGAGACTCTATTTTTAATGCTGTTTTTTCTTTTAAACTATGTTCACGTTGCTTAGATTTTTGCCCTTTTGTTTCCACCTTTTGTTTTCCAATTAAAGAGAAGATCCTGGGAAATCCTAGTAACAGCTCATAATTATTTTCCATCTCTCTTCACCCACCTCTATGGCTAAACATTGGAAAAATAATACATACAAGGTTGCTTTCTTAAGCAATTACAGTTTCTATGTTACTGGACCTTTTCTGTCATTTGTACATACTGTGATAAAGTAGAAAATTCCCCACCTGGCAACAGGGGTTGCTGGCTTGGCAGCAGCGTGGCAGGAAAATCCTGCTTCACTGCATTTTTTATCTTCCAGTTCATCATTGCACAGAGAAGAAGTGTATCTGCCAGAGGATTACTTTCTGGATTTTTTTGTTATCTTTTGTATTTCCAGATATGAGGAAAAATAGACTGGATTTAGTAATTTATGAATCACAGATGTGTTTTCCAGCAAAAATGATCGCAGATTTATTTTATGAAAAATCTGAAGCATGGATGAATAAGAATCTTAGTACTCTTATAAATTAGTTTAATGGCATATGGACAATATGATTAGTATAGCAAGCAATCTCAAAGAGAGATTAGTAATGAGCGATTCATTGAATAAACAATACCAAATCTGTAAAAACAACAAAATAACCAATCTAGAAACTTGAATGTCTCTCAAAAGTGTTGATAATTGGGCAGCTTTTTTTTTTGTCAAACTATTCTTTTGTTTCTTAACATCTTCAAGCATTCTTGGAAGGGACATTATGCCTGGAAGGGACATGGAAGATCTCATGGAATTTGAGGATGATAATTCTAATTTTTTAAAATTCTGCTTTATTTCAGTGACTGAGAAAATAAAGGTTTTGATTTATTGGCTTGGTTGCAATGGTTCTTTTTTCTCTCCTGTAAACAAGAATTCTTTGTGGACTTGAAAAGGACAAGTCTTGTTTCAGCACAATATGAGTCTTTTATATTTTAATGAGCCTGCACATTCCAACAGATAATGTGATACTTTAAGGTGTACATTACTCCACTTGAGACTATCCAGCTTACAGGATTGCAGTTTAAAGATTTTCCACTTTATGAACAGTTTTTAATTTTTTTTTAATAAAGAGCAATAAAAGCTAGAGTATATAAATTTGTTATTCATTCCTACTAAAACTCATTTTCTGTTACCTACATTTAGTTACAGTGGGTTATTAAATATAATTACCTAGTACTTTTGAAAGTCAGTTTGCTATGGAAAAGTAATGTAGCTATTAGAATGACAATTTTTTTTTAATGTGCAGATTTAAATGCACTATCTAAAACTTCAGAAAAAAATAAGAGCTGTACCATGGTTCCCTCAACATACATGAAACACAGGGAAGCTTCTGTGTATATGACATGAGGCATTATTGATACCTAAAGAGACAGAAAATTATTAATATCCAGGTTTTGTTTCATTTTCCTGTGCTTTGTTTTCAGAAGACATATGATTGTTTCCAGCATTCACAGTGCTCTTCTGCCTATCTGAAGGGATAGATGGTCGAGTCATTTTCTAAATTTGTATGTAACTGCAAAGCTCAGAAGATTTACTTAACTCAGAACCAGGAAGGTAAACATTCAGGATCTTCAGGTTCAAAGGTTCCTGCTTTCTTATTCACTGCTACTTGAGTGTCTGAGAGAAAGGCAATTGCTTTTTCCAAGTTTGGCAATATCAGACATTGCTGAAATAACTACTGCTTAAAATGTCACTTTCAAGTACAAATTGAACATGTTATTTAATTCAGACTTTCTAGTCAATTATTCAGACTGCAAAATAATGTAACATCTAGCACAACAGAAGCACAACTTTTTGAGGATTTAGGGTGAAAATAGTCATAGAATATTTCAAAATTAATTGAGGAGTTATCTTACAAATATTTTTTCCAAAAGTCATTAACTGATAAACAAGAAATATACTGATAATGTAGGTAACAATGTTTCATCTAGATAAATATAGGTTTGCTGTTTTCATTTGATGCCGCACAGTATTACTATCAGAATTTTTTTCAAGATAAAACACAAATAAATCCCCATAAAACCCAAAAAAACCCATAAAATGAAACAAACCCCTCAGCCCCTCAAAAAACAAAAACAAAAGACCCAAACAAACAAAAAAATCAAAACCAAAACGAAAACAAAGCAAACCAACAAAAAACCACAAAACCCCAAAATAAACAACAAAAAAAATCCAACCAAACAAAAATCCCCCCAAAACCAAACCAAACCAAACCAACCAACCAACCAAACAAACAAAAAAACCCTTTTCACAAAAGCAGAGGAAGAATAAAAAAGCCAAACACTATGCCACTTACAGAAAATTGAGATTTTTGCACTGGTTAGTTAGGTCCAAATTATAGATGAGGTAATTGAATCTGACTAGATGAATTGTCTTCCTAAATTTAGATTCATGTTTCTGGATAGGATGACATGCAGTTGACATGTCCCACCACACAGAGAAACATATCACTTGTATGTGAGGTGAACAAACTCAGTCAACAATATATTCTCTCGGGATTATTGTCAGTGACAGAATATGCATTGCTAACAACTGTCATGCTCTTGGAAGAATGCTCTTTTGCAATCCTTAAAAATATTAAATTTAAAAGATGATCACAGAGAAATCCCAATTTCATATCAGGAACACAGTATCACACCAGCCCAGCCTTGTCAAGAAACAAGCAAGAATTTGTGTTGTTCAGTACTCTGTTTTCACTGGTCAGTGATGCTACTTTTTATTAGTTCATTGACAGGTTTCCTTCAAAATCTGAGATAAGCTAGTTTTCCTATTGTGAGGTTCCTGCCTGAACTCCTTTCCTGGGTATGTAATTAATAGGAGCCCATGCACAATGGGTGCCAGGTGTCACTTAAAAGTTTATCCTCATAAAGGAAAAATGTGTTTCCAAATTGAAGAAAACCAGCAAGTTCATGAGCTAGTTGCTGTCAAGATATCCTTGATGGGATAGAGTTGATCTTGCCAACATAGCCAAAGGAAGGTAGAGAGCTGAGGAACGCTTGCAGCAATAACCAGGACAGCAAGTTTCTTGCTGGCACAGGGAAGTAACTACATCTTAGCTTCAAGAAACATTACAGAGCCTTCTCCTAGGAAACCATCGCACATCACGAGCTGTGAATGGTGACTTCTTCAGGGAAGGAGAGAAATGGAGAGGCAGCTGCACCAGAATGAAACTTCAGGTATTTGCAAGATATGAAAACTTTATAACTAATTACTTTCTAAGGGGCCATTTATTGACAAATGAATAAATATAATTGTAAAAAGTTTGACTGAAAAATACTACCACTTGAAGTCATGTCCTATTTGATTACATGGCATCAAATCAAGTGGAGAGCTGACAATATCTGACATGTAGAAGGTTTTGGCCAGCAAAGCATAATGCTAAATGTCAGGAAAAAGATACAATAAATCTGAAATCTATTGTATCACACAGATAGGAAATGTACTATTAAAACTCAAGGACATGTCTTCCAAAATCTTTGGGAAATGTCTTCTAAAATCTTTGGGAAATACACTGTGGGAATGTAATTGTTATAACCTAAATAAATACATTTTTATAGATTTACTTTAACCCAACTATTTTTAGTTGGTTGAGGTGATGTGAGATAATACAATTATTAGTTTTTATAGATTTACTTTAACCCAGCTATTTTTAGTTGGTTGAGGTTATGTGAGATAATACAATTATTGCTGATATCAAGACAAAATAGTGGTGTCTGCTGCTCTTAAAAGGAAGCCTGGGCTTGCTCTGACAGGGGGAGGATCCACACGGAAGATGCCTGCAACATCTGGAGACAACTGGTCCAGTTTGTCCAATATCCAGCAACATTTTACACCCTCCTGCAGGCTGATGTTTACCAACTCATCACAGCTCCCTCCCACCCCAGCAGAAGGTGTGTGTAGGGACATACACACGAAGACTTGACTATCTTTCATTGTGGTCACACCACGTCCCCATGTGCCCCAGCCTACACACTTCTAAAATAGTCCTGAGGAAGGTGATTCCACCACTTCCTTGGGAAACTTGTTCCAATGCTGGACCACCATTGCAGTGAGGAATCCTTTTCTAATATCTAACATAAACCTCTTCTGGTACATCTTGGGGCCGTTGCCTCTTATCCTGTAACTCACTGCCTGGGAGAAGAGATTGACCTCCACCTGGCAACACCCTCCTTTCAGGTGGTTGCAGAGAGCAATAAGGTCCCTTCCCAGCCATCTTTTCTCCAGGATAAACATCCCCAGCTCCTGCAGCTGCTCTCTACACGCTTACTCAGCTTCACTGCTCTTCAAATAGTGCTATGGGTATAGTTATTGATGCACAGTCAATGGACTTGCACACTCGAGTTGTTGGAAAGATAAAGTATGATTATGGCAGAATAACTTTACTTCAGAAATTGTATGTAAAAAATCTCAGCACTAGTATTAAAATCAAATATTGAACACAAATATTGGAAGTACTTCTTGTTGTTATGTATAAATTCTCTGAGAGATGACCAGAGGGAATGATGATAGGGGACCAGGTTAGTACCTTCAGTTCTTATTGTGATTTGTCCTAGATTTTTATCAGTATATCTGAGCAATTAGAAAATGTCTGGCACTGAGAAATTTCATTTGTTTTCTTAAAATAGATCATACTACATTGTTGCTTTTATGTTAAAGTCTTGATGATGGTTTTTTTAAACTGATAACTTTAAAATCAAAAGCAAATTAACAAGGTCAAGAAATGCAGAGGAAAATATTCTTTTATATAATATTTGCAAGTTTTCATTTCATAGTAAATAAATTATTATATAATTCAGATTATTAGAATTAATAAGAACATCCTGGGTTTTAATTGATGTAGCAAAATCAGACATATTTTTATATAAAATCTGAAAATGAGGCATTCATTAGAAGTTCACTTAGACGTACAGTATTACTACTATGCTTAAAGGTTTAGACTAAAAGTTTTCAATCCTTAAACATGAACAATAGTTAAGCAAAATACAAGTTTAATTTCCACTTTCACAGTGATGCTAACTAATTTGTGTGGTCTTCTTAACAGCATAATTTTAAATGAGACATAAGCATGTAATAGCAAAAATTAATTTCCATACCCAGAAAGCTTGTTGGATAATCCACCATAGGTATAATCCCAGATTATTGATGATTACAGACCACAGGATTTTAAGTAAAATGAATAAAAAATGCATAACATTTTTAAAATTAATATTCCTATACTGCATGCACCAATAAGTATGTTTAAAAGTTGCTATGACAAATAAATTTTAAAGATTTTAATTTGACAATCTTTGCCTTCACTACTGCTTCAAGGCCAGAAAATCATTTTCTCTTACATTTGAAATGGTGACACTGCCTTACTTTAAAGACTGCTTTTAAAACAATACCGTAAAACCCACAGTGAGAAATCACATGATAATCAGCTTAGTTTAGATTTCCCCCATATTTCAGAATAATATATTTCTATATGCTTAATACAGATGATAAGGTTTCTTTTTTGAAAAGAAATAATTCTGTCACATTCTTAAGGAAAATCACTTCCTTTAATATTTTTCAGATTAATTTTTTCCTCTTAAATGTCTTTTAGATTAAAATGCTAGCATAGGTTAGCATATGTGACACAACAGTTTGTTCATATCGTTGACTGTCCAGGGACAGCCATAAAACTACAGAAATGCAGATAAGGATTTTGACATAGAATCTAGAAGTGTGTAATGAATACTGCCAGCAGACTTTCAGTGTTGAACCAGCACAGGGCCATAAATTTTGTGTTAGAGCTATCAACTGAAGAAAAATTCAGTCTAACAAGATAAAAAAAACATCTAAGAAACATAGTGCTTTTCAGTGTAGCATAGCGTGTTTGTGTGAGACATTTTTTTCCCCCACCTTTCTGTTTATTTCTTCTGGAATAAACAGATTATTATCTGTTTTAAGATAATAATCAATATCATTATTCAGATGTCTAGAACACAAGTCAGAGAATTTAGCTGTAGGGGAAAATACAGGTTTTTTATTCAATTTGTAGTGGAGGGAAGAAAATAAAATCTAAAAAAAGCACTTGACATACTCATACAGACAATTTATTAAGCATCTATTTGCAAAAACAGGAAGTGCGTATCTACCAAAGATATATACCATGCTACTACAGTATCTCCCTCATAGCACTTTCTACTGAATGTAATCAGAATAGAGAAACCCTATTACACTTCCTCACAAACAGTTATTGTCCTCTGGGCAGCGGACCAGCTAACACAAACAAACTGTAACAAAAGCAGGACTTTTACTGACGATGATGTAGCTACTTCACTAGTGGCATGCACATTGTATTTGATTTCACAAGGGTAAAGAAAAAAATCAAAGAAAATTGCAACCACTGTCCAGCTCTGAGTGGACTATGGTACCACAAATGTTTTATCTCCCAAAAAAGATGACTCCCAGACGCAGATGCTTTGGGCTTTTTTTCTGACATACATCTACAGATTTAATTAGCCTTCACCCTTAAAGCATGTTAATCCTGTGCAAGTTGCCTGTGCTAATTATGTAAAACTTAGTCTGTTGACACTCAAGCAAAGGTAGAAGGTGAGAAAAAGTAGTCAAGGCTTTTAAGTCTGTAAGTTCTGTACAACATAGTTGTACAAATATCTGCTCAGAAATTAGTATCCCAAGTGGAAGGATTATATGCTGGCCAGGTAATGGCTTCATTTGTGTATAGAGATTGACAAAGGATGAAATTACATAATTTATGGTCCCATCTGTTTGTGAAAACCTCCTCCCTGTCTGGTAGGAGCAGTTGCAATGCTGAAGTTGGTCACAGCATACAAGTGGTAGTAGCATATGAGCTATGGAAGCCTGTGAGATGGATATGGCAGATGAACATAGGGAAATGCTGATATGATCAATATTTTGGTTCATCCAGACAGCCACTGGCTATAGCACCAGGAGTGTGGTTTGATGGTGCTGCAGTGCATCATCACAGAAAGCATCAGTTGGAAGGCACTTCTGGTGGTCACCCAGTCCCATCTCCTGCTAAAAGCAAAAAATCATTGGTGTATTGTGTTAATCAAAACCTTTTTTAAGTCAAATCTCCATATCTCCTAGGTTAGAAGTGCTACAGTGGAAATTCTTTCTTTTTCCCTTGCTGTAACTTCAGCCTGCTACCCTTTGTCCTGTTGCTGTGTACTTCTGCCTCCTGGCATGCCTGGCTTTCACTATACATGTTCTGCAAACCCAGTACTCTCAATCTTTCCTAATAAATGTACTTCAGTTCCCCAGTTATCTTGGTAGACATCTTAAAATTTGTCAATATCTTGTTTGAACTGGGAGGCATGAAAGTCAGAATAATGACCCAGCTGAAGTTTCTGGATACTGAATAGAGGCAAACAGCCACTTCCTTAAACCTGCTTCCTACACTTAGCCAGTGCAACCTAGTTTGCATTTGGCCTTCATTACTACAAGGACAGACTGCTGACCCATCTTCCAATTTGTTGTCCACTAGGACCCTCAAAACTTTTTCTTCACAGTCCCTTTCCAGCTGTCATCTGGGTGTATTGAATTTGTTCATCACATGGACAGGACTGCAAGTGGTTTATTTTTCAATTCCTGTCTTCTCTTCAGATAATAGTCTTGAGTTCCCTTTGACCTTAGTTGGTCCCTTTAAATAGCACTGCTCTCTAGTTTATCAACTGCTCCACAGAGGTGAGTCTTATCTGCAAACTTGCCAAGGAAATATATCCCATCATGTGAGTTGCTAAAGATGTTAAACAGTGTTGGCTTCAGGACCAGCCTGTCAAATGCCTGATAGCATTTGTAACCAACCTTCCAGCTGCCAGCACTAGCCTTTGAGCATAATGAATCTGCCACTTTTTAACTCCCCACTACTCCATTCATTCAGTCTGTACCTCTCCCTCATTATGAGCATGAGAGGACCCTTCCGAAAAGCTACAGTGAAAGTAAAAAATAGCTACTGCTCTACACTTGCCAGCAAACACACCAAGCAACAGCAGTAAGGTTGGTCATACACATGATGCCCCTTATAAATCTAGGCTGACTATTCCAGCCTTGTTATTTTTGAATATGTATGTTTTATGGGTACAGATTCTGTCACACAGTGGAGCATGTAATTAAAATCCAGGTGTCCTGATATTTCCTTCTAACACAGCAGCTAAACTGTGTTCTTTGAGTGTGCCCCGATAGCTAGGTGGATCAAGGAGCCAGGAAATAAAATGGTCTCAAAGATACCTGCAGGGCAGTGAGAGTTCCCACTCTGGGCCAAGTCGGACCACACTGGTTAATACATCCAGCTATGTATGACCAAGAAGTACTTCTTTCAGTTTAGGCACAAAAAGCACTCTTCCAAATTACTTGGCTTGGCTCATGCAAACTGGATTTAGGCCATAAATCATGGAAGTGCTTCTTTGGGTTTTGGATTTAAAACCTCTCTTCTAAATGCTTGCTGTCTCGCACTTCATTAAAATGTATAAATAGTTACTCTGATTCTCTATATCTTGCAGTATTCCGATTGCTTCAAAGAGTGCATTATTTTTACATGACCATGTGGAGATTTCATAAGGAGAGTGATCGCACATCCTGTACATGTTGCATTTTTAACATACTGACTGATGGATGGTGAATTTTCAGCATAGAATTTGGAGGAAGACATGCTATATAGATGAGAACAAAATTCACAAAGCAATTTCTTGACTTGCTTGAATTGCACTTGGAGTCCAGCCCGATGACTAAAAAAAAAAAAAAAAAAAGCTAGAAAAAGATTTCAAGATTAGGTTCCATGCAGTTTTTTCTTTCTTTTCAAATAATGCTGGTATTCCCATACTTGTTCTGAAAGGGGTATCTTACCCTAATACTCCATAATTTTAAACCTGGACTATCACTGCCCTCAGTTAAATTACAAATTTGTTTGCATGGGTTACTTCTGCACAATTAGTCTGTGCTGCTGGCATATACATTTCACATTTTGTTAGAATATTTGGGTTACAGTGTTTTACAGGGCCAATATTAAACATTGTTAAAAAGAACATTATTTTTTCCTAACTGCAATTTATAACAGCTCATTAGAAAAAAAGAAATTTACTTTCATCTAGCAGGAGGATTATTCATCCATTATAGTAGTCTTCCAAGACAGACTTAGATGAAATGTAGTGTTTCTAGTTTGCAAGGAAGTTCATTTCAGTATTTTGCAATTTTCACCCAATTATCAGAAGATTTTCTTTGTGTATGTGTGTGTGTGTGTGTATGTGTGTGTGTGTGTATGTGTGTGTGTTTCATAGAATCCATTCAATAAATATACCCTAGTAAGGATAAGGAAGCTCTGTCCCGGGAACTTTAAGTCTTCTGGTTCTTCAAGAAGGATCTAGGTCACTCAGGACTTCCAGAGAGTCCACTGTAGTCCCGGGAGCAAAAATCCTGAAAGCCAAGAAGGAATTTGAGGAGATCAGAGATTCTTAAACTACTTTTTGGAAATTGTAGTTGTCATAAAGTACTGATTCAAAAAAACCCTAACCAGTAACCAAAATAAATATTATCTTCTATTAAACAGAGGAATCTAAATATTTAGACTTCCTTAGAATCCTTATCAATAACCATGAACATCATACATCAATGTTCACTTTAACACAGAGTTGTCTACATTCACAAAAAAATTTTGTACTGGAGACATGACTCCAGAAAGACAACACTGATTTTACTGGGGCAGCAAAGTTAGGGGGAACACAGAAGCTCAGTGAACAACATGATGAGCTTTGACATATGCACCGTGCATTCCACAAATGAGTTGTCCAAACCAATTAACTCTAAAGCAGGAATGGGCTAAAGAAAGAAAGAAATGTGTGTAGCCAAATACCATAATCAGAGATTTTTCTACCAAATTACTATCGAAGTCTCCTGCCATAAAGCAAAGGCACACTAATTTAAAATATTTAATTTTAAAAATGAAATTGTGTACTGAAATGCAGAGAGATATTTTCATTCCACGCAGGAAGCAGTTAACATACCAAAGTGTGAGAAAAGCACTGTAGATCTCCATTTAAGTAAACCAAAGAAATAATATAGAGGTGAATGTAAGGTTGCAATATATCATAACTATATAGAATAATAAAGTAGTTGGAGTTAGGAGGGACCTTTAAACGTCATCTGCTTTAAACCATGCTGCCAACAGATCAGGTTGATCAGGTGCTCTAGCCCTCAGATCATTTTCATGGCCCTCCTCTGGACTCACTTAAATAGGTCCATGTCCTTTTCATTCTGAGGAACCCAGAGCTACACACAGTACTCCAGGTATGAGGGCAGAGCAGCAGGGCAGAATCCCCTCCCTCCCCTGTTGCCCACACTGCTTTGGATGCAGCCCGTTTGGCTTTCTGGGCTGGGAGTACCCATGGCTGGGTCATGTCCTTCTCATCAGTGCTGCTTTTCCCAGCCTGTATTATGTTTGCAGTTGTCCTGATCATGGTGCAGGACGTTGCACTTGGTTTTCTTAAGCTTCATGAAAGAACCTTCTCAGAGACCTAAATCACAAGCCTATTGGATTGTATCCCTTCCCTACTACATGCCTATTTTACCACACATCTAGTACAATCCCCTTGCAATGAGCAGGGACAGAATGACATGGTAGATGAAATAATGTAATTTCTAAATAAAGCTCCCCTTATTATTTTACTACCTTTTACTTTTTTTTTTTTTTTTTTTTTTTTTTTTTTTTTTTTTTTTTTTTTTTTTAATAGAAACCATAGGGTTTCAGGAGCAAGATAAAGGAAAAAGATAAAAGAGCACAGTATCAAAAGAACAGTATCAATTCCAAGACTTTGACCTGCTTTTTTTTACAAGTAACAGCCTTTCTAAAAGAAACAGGAGAAGATTGTAAATTTATTATTCATCTGATCCAGAGTGGGAGGGAAATCAGAAAATCTTATGGTCGTGCCAACCAAAAAACCCGCTTTCAGGTTTCAAACTGAAGAAATACATTTTATGCACAAAATCTTTTAAGTTTTAAAATAATTCTGTCATTCCAAAGCAAATGAAAAGGATAACTTCTCAGGGAAGTTATTACCTTTAAGGAGGCTTATCTGTATAATAGTACTGTGTTATTAAATATCCTAATTTAGGATTGTGATGTGAACATTAATTTGTGGCTGAAGTGAACCCAGTTTCTCAACAGAACATTCATGCAATACATGAGACAAGAAACAGAAAAAAATATTCTGAATCTATTGTGGAAGTTATCTGGGTGTTCTCATGCAGGAATACTTCATGAACTCAAGTCACCTTAAGGCTTATGAACTCCAAGCTTGTTGTAGCAGAAATAGACAGGACACTTTGGCATATAATGTCATTATATTTTGTCTCTGTAGCATGGTCTCAGCTCTTGAGCATTTCCTTCTTTTAATGTGACTGAGAACCTGCCCTGTTCTTTTCTGCCCATTGTTGCTCATTCTGTATGCTTCTGAAATGCCATGGAGATATTCCTCCTGAGGCAGGGAGCATAAAAGCTCTAATTTTGACAATAATGTGATGTAACCTGACAATGCGTCATTAAATGTCACCCACTGTAAAGCTGAAAAAAGGCAAATAGCTCTAGCTAAGATTGTGTAGTAGCACAACACAGCCCTACTTTACTCTAGAGAAAACATCACTATCCTGATCTACAACTGAATGTCACTTTTTACCCTTGCAATGCCTTCTTAGTTAGGAACACTGAATTTCTTGCTACCATAAAAACAAAAAAGTCCTGAGAGTGATAAAGAATGAATAAATTACTGGTGGAAAAATAAGCACATTCTATTAACAAAATACTTCAGCTATAATGAAAACTAGCAGAAACAAATACTCAATCTTATTTTCTCCCATCTGATATGCTTTACTTTTAGGTTGTATTTTTTTGCTGTTGATTTTACATCCTTTTCCAAGCTAAATGTAGCTGTCATGTTTGGTAATAATGAGAACACTTTTTTCTTTTTTCTTATCTTTTTTTCTTTGCATACATTAGAAATCTGTCAGAGGACTTCATTTAGATGGAAAGTGTAACTTCCTGTTCTTATGCACTAGGCTACATTTCTCATCAAAACCCCTTCACTCCATTGCGGAAGGCGGAAAATGTAACTACTGCTTTATTCTTTGCTTTTAAGTGGTATTAAGGTTGTGAAAAAGAACTGTTTTTGTAATACTTTGTTTGATACACTTTAAGCAACCCAAGTGGAGATTATCTGGGAAATTTTGCCGTAATAAACAGTCTTTCCTTCTATGAGAGACAAAAGAACTTTTTTACTAATTCTTAGACTAAATAATTGCCTCAAATATGGGAGGTTTTTTTTAATATTCTGGATTTCTACCAAAACTGATGCCAACTTGAGGAGATCAGTTCCATTTTTATGGTTTCAGTTCATTATTAGGTCAGAATTCGGCTGCTGTGTCCACTTGCTAGAAGAGTAATTTAGATTAAGTTTTATATAGATACATGTTATCTTTATAAGACAAAGTTATCTTTTATAAATATACATGTTATAAAATGGGAACATAGGGCTAAATTTAAATATTTTGGCATAATTTTCATTTGCAAAATGTCTTTTTTTTTTTTTTTTAATCTGTTCTGTTAAATCATGTAACTGCAGGGTTTTGAAGCTTGGCTTGTACCTAATGAAATTTTACAAAGAAATTTTACAACTGCATAATGCTGAAATTAATGAATAGCACTGAAATTAAAAGCTTGCGCAAAGTGCGTTCTCCTCAGGATGGCGAGTGCACAGTGTCCTTTTCCAAGGAGACACCAAGTCTTATTGCAAGACTCCTCAGATCTTGAGGTAATGACCTGGCTAGTGCCACCCAAGCTTCCCATCATAGTGGAAATTGCTTGGTTGGTTCTGCTGCAAGACCTCTTCCTAAGCCCAGCTATTGACCTGTCTCTTCTTTCTGTCCTAATATTTCCCTTCCCGTTTTGTAGAGCAGGCACAACCCCACAGATCCTAAGTTTCAAAAATGTCCCTGTCCTTCCTTGCAATACTTAAGGCCATAGTGCTCTGTACTGCAGAAAATAAGAAAAAGATAACTGCCTTTTCTGAGTGCTATTTAATAATTAAATTGGAAAGAAGTATTCATCTTCTTCCTTGAAAGGAAGGCTGAAAGAAAAAAACCAGAGGCAAAATGCGAAAAGAACAAAGTTGAAGAGGTAAACTAAAAAGGTCAACAAATAGAAAGAATTATTATATAATTTTGGATGGAAATTTTTAAAAATAAAAATATTTGTTTTAATAAAAATATTAATATTAATTATAAATATTATCATTAATTAAATATTAATATTAACTTTAAAATATGGAACCAATTAAATTACCTAAAATTTAAAAAAATTAATACTTTCTCTCCCTCTGCTCTCAAACACTGTGATACCTTCTTTTAGAGTCATATATCACAAGTATTTATCTTTTATAAATATGAGTAAACCACAATATGTAGCAAATCTGTACACTCTTCTATAAAATAACTATTAAATATTGCATGTTAGGAGATAAATGCTTAAGAAAAAATAAATAAAAATTAATAAAGTATTTACTAGTGATCAGATTCGAATATTTTAGAGCAAAATTAGAAAAAGTAATCACCTAGCATAATTAATTTCCATCTTTTGTTCTTAAGAAGTTTCACAAGCTAATGGATCATTCTCTCTGAAGCTTCTAAATATTTTCATTCCCTGTATTGTAAGACTAAAAGACTTCATAAATCTTAATGATTAGTTGTTTGCTGTAGAAAGAACAGAGCCTAGGCATATGGCATCCACACAGAAGTGCTAGCTTTGAGGAACAGGACTTGAAGTTCTTTCATGCAACTCTTCATTTCAATTTGAGCAGCACTGATGCTTCATGACTATAAGAAATTAACTACAAGCTTCGTAGTTATAATTTTCCTAAAAATGGAATTTCTTGTTTAATTATGAGATAGACATATTCACCAACTGTTAGTAGCAATACATATTGGTATAAAACTACCTTATGAAAGTAATGAAATACAATGATTTCATTTCAGTATTTGTTTATGACATACTAGATACAGTTGATTTAGAGGTGAATGAATTTTAATTATATCATATATTTATATTTTACTTCCATTTCTTTATGACTCTGAGAAAATTAAAACTCTTCCTGGAATATTTATTTTATTTAGATTTGGAGTAGAGCTAAGCTGTGACTGTTTTGCATCAATGAGGAAAAATAAGTAGAAAAAATTATTCACTTGCAGCATGTTTGCATTTCAAGAGTGAATAATTTGAAAACAATTAATTCTGAGACAATTAGTTATGAATCACCACCCCCTAGTACACTTCAGTATATTTTCTTCAACTCTATATCTATTTGTCATGGTAGAGGAAGCCTAAAAATGACACCTGTACATATCAGAAAAAAATTGTGGATTTTAAGTTGTATTTCTTAATTTAAATTCCTTAATTAATTACTGTTCAAGAATTTATATTTAGCAACAATGTGTATAACCTTGTCCCCTAATAATTCTGACAAGTCATAACCTCTGTATTTGAGTTCAGTTACTTAGACTCTCTGAGTTAAACAATGATAGTTTGTCTCCCCGAACAGTTAAGTTCCATAAACATGATGAGAGATAAACTAAAATGTAAAACCTGAAAAAGCCATTTCAGAAAATATAAAGTCATATAAAGTCACATCTCAGCTACAAATTCAAGTAGGACTAATTCATTGAGATCATGACAGCAGCATCATACAGCAAAGTCATTATTGAAAGACTAGTTCAGTTCTACTTAATTTTATTTTCTGTACAGATCAAATTAATTATTTTTTTCCCCCCTGAATGAAACACACCCGTGGCTAAGAAAATATCTTATAGAAGTCTGATTATGAGAAGGACTTTGGGAATAAAAAAATATACAGCATGAACTTTTTGCTGTGTAAAAGGAAGTGAAGATTTCTCTTCAAGACACACAAAAAGATCTGACTGTTCTTCCTCACACAAGTTTTAAACTGAAGCGATGTCACTGAAGTCAGCTGTGTCATAATTTATACAGTGGAGTGAAAATTCTGGTTTTTATAGTATATAAGAGACCTACAGATGATGGGCTAGTATTCTATTAGAGAATAAGAGAAAGAAAGGCAAATAAGAGAATAAAAATATTAAAATATCATTGCACTGTTACAAGGTATAGCTCTATAAATCTTGGTTCATGTGTATTAAAGGATAGGTAGTCTTGGGAATATCTCCCTACCCGATGACTCAGATTCAAAATTGATCATATCTAAGATCAGAAAAAGTGTGCTTAACTTTTATTTCCTATTCATTATCTTTTTTTCAGCATCCCCAGTTCCAGAATTTAACCAGGTCCAGTAGGGAAATGCCAGAGTATCTCAACAGGCTCTTCTCTAAACATCTCCACAGTAAACAACTAGACAGAAAAGAAACCAAAACAACACAACAAAAAAACCCAACAGAATGCTTAACAAAAACCTAATTAAAATGCTTTTGTCTTAAGATGATAGCCATCTTTTACAGATCTGTGTACCTCAGCTAATTCTGTGAGCTCTTCAGATGATGGGAGATGTGCCCTATCCCAGCTCTGAGAACTGCTGCTTTATAATCAACTTAGGTAAAAATCAGCATAAACATCCTTGATTCCTTCTTTGGAATTCAAGCCTGAGATCACTTATACAACTCCTGGTCAAAACTAGTTGCAAATTAATGAGTGAAGCTTCTTTTCTGCTCATTGTTTGAAACACAGATCACATTTAGTACTTTCAAAGCCCTTGAGGTATCTTGTTGGAAAGTAATAAGGACTCCTGAAATCACAGGAAGGTAGAGGTTCTGCAACATAATCTGTATTTCAATAAAAGCACACAGACAACTTGAACTCTAGCTGCCTGGATGTCTCTTACAATATGGTGGTTTGACAGGTTTTATCAGTAGTGGAAGATTTTGGCATATCTTGAAAGTACAACCAGTAGCATTTTGAACATGGCTTATGTTCAGTCAGTGGGAATCTTTCCAAAGTCAATGAACCTAGATTTGGTTCCATTGCAGAGAACAGACCTGCAGTACTCATTAGGTTGTGGCATGAGTATCTGCAATACAAATTAATCGTATGCAAAACTAATGCTAAGTCAGCATGCTTCTGGTGCACAAAAACTCTGAAAATGGAGACTTGACAAATATTAACTTCTACTACACATTTAACATGAAAGAGAAAAAAAGCAAGCTTTGCCAAATGCCATAAAACATCAGTGCCAATAAGGTTTTTAAATCTCTCTGAAGAAGAGAAAGTGGAGTATGAATTCTGTTCTTCCTATAATGAACTATGATACTGCTAGCATTTCACTGAAGAGGAAGGAGTAAATGAAGTTTGTTTACAATTATACTCATTTATTTATACACAGTCTTTTATGTATACTAGTGTTTTTCCTAATATTCAAAAAATGTTTTAAAAACCCAATAATTTCTTCCAAGTATGCCTATTTTACCAATAAACAGTATTTTTAATGCCAGCAACAATGTTATCATAAATTAGACTTAATTGATAAGATCATACCATTATCCTGTTGTATCATTCCTGTATTATGCTGCTATGTCTAACTTATTGTTGACTTACATATTTTGTAAGTGTATTGGGTCTGACTGAGATAGAGTTTATTTCCCCATAGCAGCCCTCACAGTGCTGTGCAATGCATTGGTTGCTGGCAGCGTATTGACAGCACACCCGTGCTTTGGCTACTGCCGAGCAGTGATTCCCGCTGACATTCCCCCGCATCAAGGGGCTGGGAGCGGACACAGCCAGGGCAGATGACCCAAGTTAGCCAAAGGGATATTCCATGCCATAGCACACCATATTCTACACCAAGTTAGCCAAAGGGATGTTCCAGCTCAGATAGAAAAGTAAGGGAGGGAGGTGGGATGGGCAGGCCTTTGTTGTTCTACAATGTTCTCCTTCCAGAACAACTGCTGTGTGTGCTGAAGCCCTGCTTCCCAGGAAGGGTCTGAATATCATTCGCTGATGGGAAGTAAAGATTGACTTTTCCTTCTGCTTAGTGAGCACAAACTTTTGCTTTTCCAGATAATTGCTTTAGTAAAGTGCCTTATCTCAACCTGCTTGTTCTTTTCCATCTCTGTCTTCCCTGAGAAAGCACGTGGCACCTGGTGCTCAGCCAAGGTCAAACCACTACAGTAAGTAATGATGAAATGTGTAAATATTAATATTTGCAAAAATACAGACATTATTTTCAGACATTAAGAAATGTCAGTAACAGTTGGGGAGAAGATGATCTGGCTCCTTGCAAAATTGTTTTCCAAAGACCTTTCTTGTGGAGTTGTGCTTTTAGGTTCCACTGTATATATGTTCAAAATGGTTTATCCCTCTGTACCCCCCTTGTGCCTTTTTGGTTCATCCTGGGTTTTCCCATCAGCACCTGTGTGTCCATCTATCCCAAAAACTCTGACTCATGCCCCTGACCCCTCCCAAGTGACTTGTCCATCCTTCCCCTCTGGAAGCTTCTGCCGGGGTCGCTGGGTGATGGACAATGGCCTGGGGTCCCTCCCCTGCTCCCTGCTCAGTGGATACCCCGGCTGTCCTTCCCTCGGAGGGCCACGCCCATGGCTTCTCCCATTGGCCGATCGGGTTTCCGCCCACCCAATATCAGGGCCTGCTCGAGGCCCAGACCTCACTCTCTTCTGGGACCTTTTTGAGTGCTGTTGGACTCTGGTGCTCTCCTCAGAGTCACAATAAATCTTGGAGCTACCCCCAGAAGGGCGTAGCCTCTTTCCTGGCTGGTGGGATGAGCAGTGTCCTCGGACCCACGCAGGCACTCTCTAAAGCCCAGCTGGGTTCAGTAGGGAGTGCCTCTTGCTGCCCTTCTCTACCCGAAAAGAGCTAGCGAGGGCTAGCAAGGGATCTGCTGTTGCGAAGTTGGGACGAGACGCGGCACTTTCTCCCTTCTGAGAGACTATCGTCACAACTTCATTTTTGCGAAGCAGAATTATATTATCAGACCTACTGCAAAGTATGTCGTTTGCTCATTCCTATATTTAAAAACAATGAAAATGCCTTTTAAAAAAAATAATTTATCGTCTTTTAAAGTACTTGTACATAATTCAAACTGTTTCTCTTCATGCTCCATGGAGAAAGACATCACATATTCTTTTGCCATTTTTTTATCATAAAATAAAGGATGTAATTGTATTTCTATAATACCAGGTAGACTTTTCTTTCCCATTTTTTTCACAAAATAATGATCTTTTTAATGAGAGCCAATTTTACCATTATGCTGATTTCAATAACAACCAGAAAATAAACTCCAAATAGCCACTCCCCTTCACCCACCTCTTCCAGTAAGGGAAGAACAAAAGCAGAGATTATGGGTTGAGATAACAATTTACTGAAAGCACAAAGCAATGGAACCAGATCCACACAATAACAGCAGTATTAATAGCAAAAAATACACAGAAGGAGAAGGTCCTTTATGCCCTAAAAAATGTTTGTCACTGGGAACACAAAACCAAGATGGTGCACGCCCCCTGAAAGTCACGTCTACGTGACTTCCGCACACAAAGGCCTTACGGTGATTGTCCCCACGTGCCACCCATGTGGCCATCAGGAACTAAGGCAAGAAGGTGGGGGGGGCTCCCACAGTGTAGGATATTCCCTTTTTTGTCCCCTCTGATCACGGGGTGGGAATCCTACATGGACACAGACAAAAGACAAAAGGTGCTCTTCTCCTTGGGACTAAATCCTGTTTATTATCAGGAGCCACTTCAGATCCAGGCAATACCGCAGGGGGTAACAGAGGCCGAGGTGTTTGATGGTGTCCAAGAGAGAGAGTGAGCAAGAGTGTTCTCCTGGGGGGTTTTGAGCCCAGGGAAAAATGGGTGGGGCAGAGCCGAGGGGCCACATCCAATGGGACACAGGTGAGGAGAAGGGGAGGGGGGAGCAGGTCAGGGAGAGCTCATCACACCTGAGGCTTAGGGGGGAAGGGGAAAGGTGTGTGGAATAGACCAATGTGACATAGTGCAATAGAAAAACTACTTGGTGCAAATTCCCAATCACCCAGTGCAAAACAACAACTAAATAACTATTTAGTGCATCACAACACCACAGCTAGCGTTTCCCACTCGCCAGCCTGAAACAATGACAATGACAAACAAGCTCCCCCAAACCTCACTCATCCCAGTCAGCATGTCATCCCAGTCACACCACTGTTCTGTTGAGTTCAGTTCCATGCAGGTGCCTGCACCACCATTTTTACTACTGTGCTGCACTGGAGGGCAATCCCATGCGTGGCTGCCCCATTTTCCAGACATTCCAGACATCCAGATGCGTTCATTTTGGCTTGGTTTTTCTGGCCTCATCTGGGCTCCCTTCCACTCGTTTCAACCATCTCACCTAAGCTGGGGTCCCCGCCCTCCACTCCTTTTCCTGTGGCAGGCTCCGTGCCAGTGCTGTCAGTTCAGCATGAATGGGAATTTTCATTTTTTTCTGCTCTCCTTTCAACAATATGTCTTGTACCCATGCTCTGGGGAAAAGGGGTGGGGAGGGGGGTACCAGCAGTGGGAACCAGATGTTGAAGGGTCTGGTGTCAAGTCCTTCCTGCTGGAGAGGGGAAGGCAAAATGATGCACTTCTGGTGGGGCACTCAGTTTTCTCCCTGAAACTAGGCTCCCCAGCGATGATGTGCCAGGTATAGAATAACAACCTGGCCATGCCCACACTGCACTAAGTGCTCCCTCCCTCCCTGACATAAGGGCAGGCATCAATTCTGATCCACTTCAAATACAACCTGTTAAAAATCCTCAACCATACATCAATTTGTTCATTCTCACCACTTAAATTACAGATTTTTTAAAATTCTGTTTATCTTACTTTTGGCTGAATTAGTAATTGTAATAAGGCAACCATTAAATGCAAACCAAGATGTTGCAATTGCTGAAAGTTTGCTGACTCATTAAAACAGTCACTAAAATAGTGACAAATACCATAAGAGAAAACATGCATCATGACAACAAAAGTGTTTAGTAGAAGGTGTACCTCACAACTTCTATTTGTGACACTGTCACTAAATACTCTTAGAGAGACAAGATGGGTCAGACAAATTGAACCAATCCTATTGCTAAATTCTCCCCTGGAAGAGTCATCTATCTCTCACCATGCTTCAGATTTCACACTGAAAACAGAACTCAAATAATTATTTAATTAACTCAAATAACTTATTTAATTAATTACTCCCACATATCAGCTCTGTCACATCTGGTATGACCTTAAATCTGCTACCATCAACCATCAGCTCTGTAACTTGAGAACAGGTACTGCCAGATAAAAGAAGAAAGTGAAACTGGGTGCTTTACTGAAAGCCTCTGCTGCAACCCTCCTGTTTAATTCCCTACCCCCACACACAGGCACTTCTAAATAAACATCTAGTGTCTCAGGATTAAGTGATTCGTGACAATGTATGCATGAAGGCATATTTGTGGCTTTGACCTTTCTTTAAATTTTGTGTTCTGTATGAGAGAAAAACCACAGACAAAAATGACTCAAATTTTAGAAAAAACAGCATGACAGAGCACCTTCCAAAATCTCTTTTCTATGGGAAAGATCCATACTAAAACTTCAGGGACAAGGTTGAACCTGTTTTCGTAAAAGACATGAAAGAATGAGCCAGAAAGCTTAGTGTAGATACACAGAAAGGCATGTATCCCTTTAAAGGAAAAAGGAATAACAACCTTTTTCTTTGCTGTGAAAACCTGTTTAATTTAGACAATAGCACAACCAGTAAATCACTTAAGTTTTGAATGTATTGTCTCACAGTTACCTTTGAATATAGCCAAATGCTCAATTGCCTACTTTAGGAATGAAGCGTGGATCCAGTTACAACTTGTGGAACCCCAAGAGTCTCAGTATGTGCGACCTGCAGCAGTACACCATCATTTCCATCCATCATCTACTCCTGGTATGCTATGTAACCATTCTTGTCTGAGCTTAACACTTGGCAGTGTTCACTGAATTTCACTCATTTATGCTACTCTTGCTAAATTCCTATCAGAAACATAGGACCTGTCTTTATTTAAACAGTCACAGAATAAATGGAAGAGAGATGAGTAAATGGACTAATTTCCATTTAGGGGTTTTGTGTTCATGCATGATTAATCATATACAAAATAAATGTGCAAATATAGGAGTTTCCACTCTTCATTCATGTATACTCTTCAGTATTAAGTTTGCCTATTATACTTTCTCAAGGCAGGAATACTTTATTAAAATATGTATGGTATAGAAAAACCCAGTTCTCAGGGGAATATGTAATGCCCATATTTTTAAGGCTGTCCATGAAAATGTATTTGCATAAAAATTCAGTTTGCAAATGATGCAACCTTAATTGCACTTGCACTCAAGATAATTCTAACTGTATGTTCACAAATATCACATTTAGGCCTTTCATAATCATTGCATTAAATACATCTAGTTACACAAGAGGTGAATTAAGTAAACCTATGTGATACTTAAGTAAATAATTCAACATGAAATTCTTGACAATCTTTGGATTTAATTAAAATAATACAGAAGAATGTAAAATGACAATATAAAGTATAATTTTAATTTTGCTTTTATACCAAAATGACTTTCAGCATAGTAGCTACTGATGAAAAGCTGTTATATACAGAGCTAAACAGAAATGCATAAATTCCATGTGCATTTCCATGTCACTAAGCAGCCCTCTGAGCCACTCTTTCTTCCTTTGCTTCTTTTCTGCTAGATCGTGTTCAGAGACTCTATGTGAAAATGAAGGAAAGAAAAAATAAAAGAGAAAAAGACATAGCATGAAACACAGAAAAAGGAGTTGACTGGATGATGCGGTCCTTTTGCTCTGGGTGGTGTTCTCCGGCTAGCCCCCACCCTTCAGGATCGAACCAGGAGTGGCTGCCCCCAAATCTCTTCCAAGATTTCTCTGGGTGGCAGTGCACACAGGGACAGTTAGCTCCCTGTGGCAACAATGAGTTCTGAGCAAAGGGGCAGAAAAGGTCCCGCACGGAGGATTGAGACGAAGAAAGCAAGAGGGGCCACTTGTTTGGGTCCAAGACATTTTATTCTCCAAGAGGATCCAGAAACAAATGACCTCTTACAATGGGGGGTACAGCTTCCTTTAAAGTGGGGAGGATCAAGGGGAAGATACAACTTACAACCAATGAGGGGATCTCAGAGGAGGAGTATACCACTTCATGCAACAAATGGGGTTTACATGGGGAGGGATGAAATCTCATTAACAAATCCTCCACCCAGGAGGGGACAATTGGCAGAGAATATTCTAGAAAGAAAGGGGTGTAGAAACTGATTGACAGGGGTAGTGGGCAGGGTAACTGGGATTGACATAACCATGTAGGGGAGCAAGGGGAGGAACTGGGAGATTGGCAAGGGGATTGACACTTCAACTGGAGAGAAAAACCGGGGTAAACAACTTCAGGGACAAACCATCTGGGGAGCAGAACAGGGTACATGGAACATACCATTACTTACAATGAAAATACCTAAAACAAATCAACAGATCAAACCGTAAGAAATCAACTACCACAACTGGAGAAAGAAGTCGCAGCATAAGTAACCAGGAGGGAAGAGCTGAGCCAGTCCCTGAGAGAAGTCTGGCACACTATCAATACACAAAAGCAGAGCAATAAGGAATAATTCTATCTAAACACCTTTGCTGTCCTTCCTTTCCAATAACTGCTCAGTGTGTACACCTCAGTTTTGACAGCAGAAGGAGTTTTAAGGAAAGCTGTGAATACTTCTCTCCGATCATGGTTACTGCTCCTCCTGTTCCTCTCTGAAGCCAAACTGTATCTGAAAGAATGGGTAGCCATGCCCAAGCCATCCCCACATATTAAAGATACTAAATGAATGGGAAAGAAAGGTTACATCACACACTGCTAACTATTATGTAGTTACAACCGAATTAGATTTCCAGCAGGACAGAAAGCAAAGTAAACAGAAATGACATATATGTGAATACTATAAATAACTTAATATTGATGAAATTATTTATTCTGACTAGCTCACTTGACATCAAGCATGGCACATTTTCTTGGCAAATATCTCATTAATCATTACAGGAGAAGCCTGGACTGTCAAGAGAAAGGGAATACTTGCTACTCTTGAAATACTGTATACAGGGTAAAGTAGAAAAAAATAAAAATCCTGCAGATGCCACATATTTTCTTACGTTCTTTTTATTTCTTATCACAGCATTTCCTTCTGTGAAATAAGGAAGTTATTTCAATTATAGAATAAAATTAAAATTAAAAATGAAATTCAATTAATTAAATTAAATAACTTCTCTTTTAAAAAGCCACACAAACCTGTGAAGGAAGTAAAAGCTCCTCCAGCCCTCTCCTTTTGTTCCCTAATTTTCATTGCATTCCGTTAAACCCTTCAACTTGCAAGGCTAAATCACACTCCTGTATATGTATCTCTGCCTCAAAAGAAAACAACTGTACTTCAACCCATAATTACCAATAATTAAGCAAACTGCATGAAAAAATACTTGCTGATATGACACCATATATGCTTTAGCATGATGCAGCTTTTCACAGCATCCAGTCAATTTCTGTATGATCTCAAAGAGCAAGGCTCCTTTATTCTGAGGCACATTTTTAACTCAGAAAAATGTGGAAGAGAGTCTGGAAATCTGTATCTGAACTTATAGTTCTCATCTTGAGCATTGGGTAGATGGAAATTGTTCTGTCCCATGCAGCAACTCCTGGAATAATGTCTCTATTTGATAAGGACTTTATCCTTTAGTAAGAACTGTTGTGGTAAGAGATGGCAACAGAAACTTTTGTTCCTTAGTGCTTTCCAGACTTGTCTAGAGACTGACAGGTTTTCTTCTTTGTGATACTGTTTGCATTTTATCCATTTGTATTAAAGCCTGATTTTGTTTGGAATAGAAACAGGTATTTCAAAATTATTCACAGGGAAAACTCTGCAAGAAAGTAACTGTGTCAGCTAAAACATTCTGATAAAATTTGAATTGACACTGCTTCACACTGTTGGGATTATTCCACTTTAAGTACTATTATGGTAACATTGAAGAATTATTCTTTCGTAAAGCCTTTATATATCAACAGAACTTGGTTGAAAGATAAATCCACTGAAGCTTCTTAGGCTGAGGTCCAATATTTTTCTGTCTACAGACTCAGTACTTCTCTTACCCACTGGAATGAATATTGTTTCACAGGTGATCCTCAAAGGAGTATGGACTCCATAGCAGTAAACTTATAAATATAAATAGGAGTGGATGACTGATTCCAGCAGAGCTGTAAAAAAAGTTTGTCTTAGCAAGTGTGAATGTTGCACAGAGGAAGGAACTAACTTAAGTGGGAAAAGTTATAATGCATAATTTTAAGTTTCAGATAAGTTTTCCAAAATAAGATGTCCACGTCATGTTATGTTTGAAAGGACTTCTCAAGCACCAGGTTAAGTTACATCAAAACTCTGGAAGTATAAGGAGAACACACAGGTGTTTTCTCATGGTTATTTAACATGTGTGCTTTGGACAAACAATAGCAGTGATGACATGATGCACTGAACTTAAAATAAACTAGGTAACCTTATTCTTACCCAAATGACTTTCAGGATTGCTCAGCCATGGTGATTCCAGAGCCATGAAGTGTTTCACCACTATACCACCCAAATTAGTTAAACTCCTTAAAAAAGTACACTGATCTGTTACAGTCATAATTTCAGTAGCAGCAAAGACATGTTCTGTAATCAAATATGCCTCTTTTATTTTTTTTTTAACTAAGCCAGTACTGAAATACCATTATTTACCCTTATATTATTTTTATGTCAAATGTACCTATCCTTTGTGCATCCATGGGAAAAGATGGATCTTTCTGCTGAAGGAGCACTAAACATCTCCATTAACAATGAAGAGCAATTAAATTAATAAAAGCTGCCAAAAGTGTTCTGTATTTTAAAAATTAAATTTTAATTAAAATCTAATATAATTGAATTAACAGATTTTAATGAAAATTTATAAACATTTAAAATTGTACAGTAAAACCTGCATTAGAGACACTGAATGCTTGATTTTTTGTTTTTTTATTTAAAGTAAGTAACTTTTACAGGGATGGTGTAAAGACCACGTTAAATTTACTGAAAATATAGGTATAAGTTAAGAAGAACACATTTAATAGAAACTGATGAGCATAGGTTGAAATATCTATAGTATTAAAGCAAAATTTTGCTTTAGGTGGTTTCATGTTCGCTACACATTCACATGCAAGCTGTTTGAACAGGTAAGTCTCTCAGTAACAGAGTTTGATGCTTCCCATTTTCTGAACATATTTATTTAGAAAAAAAGAAAGGCTAATTCTTCTGTTGAATCTCTAACTTCCACTATTAGTCTGAAAGGAACATTTGAAAGCCCAGCTAGGTCTGACGTAGGGCTGTAGTCCATTTTTTGCATTGCAGTCACACCTCCCAACCTGTGTGGCATGCTGGTCCCTAACCTGCAGGCTTAGCATCCTCCTTTGTAGCCCTGTTTTGTTGTCTGTCCATGATGAGATTTATTTAGAAACCTAGCAGAGGCTATGTATTTGAAGCAAAATCCAGTTAGTTCACAACTGAAAGAGGTGAAAGTAAGAAGAATATTTTTTACCTATTGCAGCTGAAGCATCCTAAAGACTACCAGAGACAAAGATGGAAGTGGCATTTAGTAAAGTGCTGTAACTAAAGTGTCAATTTATGTATGAGAAACTGGTCAGATGACACTGCATTCTTTACAGTTCCTTCTATTTATATAGAGAAAGTAATGGCTTCCAGAGACCTCATGGGACTGAATGGCATAGCCCCAAGGTTAGGCTGCTGTCTCTGGAGTTGCTGTTTCGAGTGCACTATGCAGCAGCATCCTGAAAACAAACTTTTGAAAAATACTCTTTTCTTTTGTGACCATAAGCAGAAGTCCAGGCTTTCTAACCTGGCCCATCAGAAAAGCATTTAAATAGACTCAGCTAGTAACAAAGTTGAAGCCCTTTAGTGGTGCTAAATTTCTAACACAGAAGGTGAACCAATTAGCTGAATATAGCCTCTGAGTAGAAAACAGCTTTTAAGAAGTACCTTCACCTTCTATTTGTCTCTCTCCATGAAGATATCACTAAAATCTTATGCATTATGACATGGGAAGTAGGAATGCAAGCTCTTCTTCACAAAATCTAGCTGCTACTTTCTAAAAGGTACAGTCTCTTATTTGAAAGAGAAAGGCCTTTTTGGCATCATTTGCATTATCTACTGGTCAGCACTTTGTATAGCACACAGTCAGCTTCTTGAGGTTTCATATGCAAGTTTCATATGAGGTTTCATATGCAAGCTCCCACCATTGGCTGAGTTCCTCTGAGTGAGCTTTTAAGTAATTGGATTATACAGGAAATTAATTCTATTTGTCATTAAGTTAAAAAGAGGAAGTGTTCCTTAGAAAAATAGGCAAGGATATTATCATCTGTAGAAAATAAAGCTAAGAAAAATGTAAAGAAGCCGTCAACAAAACAAGATATAATGTTAACCCAAGTGCCACAAAAAAAGCCGCATAAGTTCAGATTTAAGAAATTTCAAAATCTTTATGCATACACTACTCAGCAAAATTGTTCTTGATACTGTATCAACCCCTATAGTCCTTACATTAATAAATGAATAAATAAGGAGTATGGTCCTTATTTTCTGTATATTCCTTATTCCTGTAGATGAGGGTAAGCAAGAAATACTGCATTTGGGCTAGAGGCTAGCAAATTTTCTGGGATCACTGAGGAGTCAGAGCAAGGAAGTGAACTTCTTTGAGCTCTTTATTATCAGCCTAACTTTCAGACCACGAAACCATAAAAACCAATGCACTGAAATGTATTGCTTAAGTAACAGAAACCTGAGTGAAAAGCATGAATTTGACTGGAAACAAACTCCACCCAAACAAATATATAGTCATGTAACTTTTATCTCAGCTTAACAATACAGCACAATCAGCTTGCCTTCACCGGGCAATATGCTGATCTTTTCAAATTTTAATCTTTTTCTTTTATTCCTCACACCTTTATAGACATGACTGCACTATTAGAAAGTATGATTATGTTTTTAAAAAGATGCATTATGAAATTCATGCTTAGAGAGAAAACAAGAAAAAATGAGTCTTTTGTTTGTGTACCATGAATAGAAGTATTTTTCTTTAATTACATCATTTGAGATTGCATCTGTTAAGAGTTACTCCTTTTTCCTGAATTTTTTGAAAGCACAAGAAGAACTTTGGTAAAGTATCAAAGAAATGAAATGCTACAAAAATTATCTTATAAATAACACACAGTAATTACAACAATACACAAGAAAAGTCCCTTTGTTGGAATAGAGCACAAATATGGTTACATTTGCAGAAGCACTAAATGGCATGTGCAATCTACCTCTCATATCCACATACAATGTTTATATTCTGCTGTTTTCAACACAAGATATTTCTGTCACAAGATAATTAGGCAACATAATTATGTTCACTTCTGTTTTTGTTTTCTGACTATAGGCTATTTGGCAGTTATGGGAAAAATGGAAGGGGTATGAACACAAGAGCAACATCTGACTTGTTGATACACATATTCATCTCACAAGAGGAAAGCAATGTTATTAAGTACATCAGACAGAAGGGTTAGCTGGCCACAGGACTCCCACACCCTCGGTAAACCTTCTAGTTAGTGAATTTTTGAAAAAGATGGAAACCAGTCATGGAAATATTGTGCTTGGTTTGTGTCTGCTCCCCTATTGTTCCAGAAAAATAACTTTTGATTTTATATAATTAAAACACCAAACACCAAGACAGATGCTTGGATATTTGGAAGTATTGGGATTGGGATACGTAGTGCACTCTCAGAAACAGACCTCCATGGTAAATAACAGAGTGAGATGCTTAAACTCCTAGGAGTTTGCAGTTCTGTGTTCCCAGAATCATACCACATGGCTTTCCATATTCCTTATTCTGTAGTGATTTTAGTGCAAGGAAGAATAAAACAGTCATAGCTGAGGCACCTAGGGAAGAGGAAAATGACAGTCTTTCTTTTTAAGGCCTGTAGTTTTCATGGTCTTGTATCAAGGTCCTTGTATCGTGAGTGAATTCTCAAGAGAGTGATTCAGATTATACAAATTAGATACTTACTTATTGTAAATATCCACTCTAGAGTGAGGAGTAGACAGCAGTTATGTGTCTAATTATTTACAAATCTTCAGCTACCATTGCAATACAATAAGATGTCAAAATCATATACTTATTTCCTTTACATTTATATTGGGAAGGGGGAAAGGACAAATAATTGCATTTACTTCTATTATCAAATTGGTAGTATAGAAGGACATAAAAAATTGAACCCTTGTTAAAACTGCTTCTCTTCAGATACTTGTTGATACACAGTCTATTAGAACAGGGTTATTTTTCACTCAGCCTCTCCTAGGATACTTTCTGGATGAATTGCAGAACAGATTTCTGTAGAAAATTGCAAGACCACTTTCCTGGTACTTGAAGAAAAGTTGGAGTGGTTTGAACTCCAAAAATAACTGAAGAATTGACTTTACAAACAATGTACTGGGGGTCCTTCAAATGTCAAGGGAAAATTATCTATAAATACTAGAGATTTTTACATCATTGTCAACTACTATCATTTTTTCAGAAAGCACTCCACACATAATGGAATAGTGTATTGCATAATATTTATCATCTTTCCTAAAGTGATTTTTTTTAAGGCTGTTAGGGAAAAAAACCAAAAACCAGAACCCAACAACAAGAACTACATTTTAATTTATGAATGATGCAGAATAGATGTTTGTACAAAAAGAGAAATGTATTCAAATCATGCCTTTATTTATCTCATCAGAACTTTTGCTTATACTTGGTAGAAAAAGGCAAATTGACTATTTCTATACAAATTATAATGATCATCTTCTGGTAAAGTTCATGTACATGTTCAGGACAAGTAGGTTAGTATGGATCTAGTAGTTTAAGTCAGAATTTAAGACTCAGTCAACTAGGATGCAGTTTGACATTTAGATAGCTGGCCTAATTTTTAAATGAGCTGCAAATGAGCTACAATATCCATAAAGGTTAATGTTTTTATAAACAAACCTTCTGTAAAGAATTTTTATTATCATTAAGCATGCACAAATTCTTTATAAAATGGATTCAGAACACTAAAGTAAGCATAAAAGTATTATGGCCTGAAAAAAAAAATTAGTTTCAGGAATGTTCAGCTCTGGAATGTGACATCTGGCCAACAGTGGGAGAAAACTTGAGCCAATAAGAAGAAAAAGTGGTGTCTAGGTCCTCTCTGTTGTCAACAGTTGCATGAAAGATTGAAATCCAATTGTCCCCTTGCATGCTTTCTGATCCATCATGCGTCACCCAGGCTTGTTTTAGCCTGATAAAACTGTTGAAAGATGCCTTTAAAAAAACCCCAAAAGACCACAGCCATCAGGCAAGCTTATAAAGGTATAGAAATTTACACATTTTTTCCTCCATTGTACACAAATGTATCAGGAACCAACAGCTGAATTATACAGTCCTCTGGCCATAGCCCTTGAGACTCTGATGACATGTTAGAAACTCCAGTTTCCATATTGAGGACCAATATATGTCTTAGACTGCAGCCATGTAATCATTATTTTCAGTCCCAACTGTTACAGTGAGGCCACCTAAGTCTTATCACAGCTTGTAAATATCTCTATTTTTGAGATAAATTGTCAGCTTACACACACCTTTATCTCCAGTGTTGCAGATAAGGATGTCATTCTCCACTAAAAATGATGTGGATTGGATTTGATCCAAGCACAGATACACACATCTATGACAGCATGCAGACTACTGATTATTTTGGCGACCTTGGGCATGCTTATGCAGGGAGGAAATGGGAGCATCCATTGCTACTCCTAAAGTCTCTGTGGGGAAAAGTATTCCTTTCTCTTTGTCCTGAGTAACAAGCAGATGGTGAAACCTTCCATATAGCTCTTGTACAGAAAAATCCCTGCTCAGAAACATAGATCCATAGGAAGTTATATAATAAGACTAAAAATGTTACCTCAGAAGGTGGTGTATACAGACATTTGCTCATCACAGAAACATCTTGAAACAACTTCAATCATTGTTTCTTTCCAAGCAATGGTATCAAACAAAATAGTAAGGAAACACTTAACAATAATAAAGAAGATCACACTCTTTCCTTAACTGTTTCTCAGAGAAACCTGCTCCTGGGAAAAAGAACTCTCTATCCTAAATTTCTAATATGGCGAAAGATACTGGTTTTTTTATGTTACCTCTGCTGGACTTTTTCCTGTCTTCAATTTAACCTACTGGCTACTGAGCACTTTTTAAAGTTTTCTACAAATATTCAGAATTATATTTGTAGTGTTTGGAGAGATGTAAAATCCATAACATGGTATACTCAATGACCTGCCCATATGACCCTCAGCATGGTGTTTTCTGAGCTAGCCCAATAAATTTATTAATTATACATTTAGTATATAACTATAACAGCCTTGTACTCCACATGTGGGTGTTTTTAGGCAGTCAAATAACAGCATCAATAGCATTAATCCCTTTGGTAATTATAGTGATCAAAGAAACAGAGAAAAATTGCAGGTTTCAACTGAGAAAGTCGCTGGTTAATTTGTTTGCTCCCTGGGATGTGTTGAGGGACTAATTAGCTAAATCACCGTGGGTTTTAAATATGTATGTGTTTCCTAGAAAATAATTAGTTGTTTCATTAAAAAAATAATAAGGTACCATGTAGATGGATATGCAACGTTAGAAATGTGTGGACAACAGAATTAAGGTTCTTGTTTTACTTACTAATGCAACTTCATTCACATGATAAGTCTGCAGCTTTGCTCACTTGCTGTCTCCCACTACAGCCTATTCTGTATCTAAATCTGGAAGTGCATTGGCTTCTGCTTACATTCTACTTTGACTCTCTTCTCAAAGACTGATTTTGCTCCCAGCTAATACCAGCATGCATATCACATGGCCTTTTCCCACTGCTGATTCTTGAACCACTCCTGGCAGTTTTTGAGAATTTCAGGGGTCACAATCCAAAAGCACAGGTGTCAATCCAAAAATTTACCACCATAAGCAAGATCACTGCTCAAGCTGAGAGTCCAGAAATATGCTTAGAACTGGTCAGCTTGCTAGTTGTGATGTAATTTAGAAGTTTAGGTGTATTGAGTTCTGTCTGTAGTTGTGAGATATGTTTCTAGACCACCTACTAAGTCTTTGGATACTAGAAACTTTCCTCACTGGTTAATGTTGATGTTGTTATAATTTTTGTATTATGCATTTAGACATTATTAGTATTTTAGAAAATAGGAAAATAAATTTCAGTGAAGTGCTGTTGAAGACATAATCTGTGGAGATTGATTTGCAAGCAGTGGACTTCTGCTTTTGAGGAGGCATGCTCACTTCTGGTGAAAAATGTAAAAACACAGTAGACTAGATGCAAGTAAGACACATGTGATATGTGCAAATAAAATATCAAGACAGGATTGTTATAAAATGATAAACATAGATGAAAAGTGGGGGATGAGGGAAAATGGGGTAGAGAAAGTTAGTACCCAGCTAGCCAAGAGAAAGAAAAGACATAATAGCTTTAATTACAGGTGTAACTCTAGCCGAGAACATAACTTCTGGACATTATATCTCACAAAAGTTAGAGAAAATGTATATGGATCTCTGAAGAAAACACAATAGACTGATGATAACAATGAAAACTAGGACCATGTTTTGTGGCAGTTGTTGAGTGCATTTGGACTCGTTTCTTACAGAAACAAGAACTACCTAAGCAGTTATTAAAGCCAACTGCATTTCATCTGTTCGTGTGAAACTTTTGCTATATATACAAAATGGAATTGTGTTAAAAGGACCCACATAACATGGATGATGTACAGTAAAATTCTTGTCAAGACCCACAGTGAGAGTAACTAATTACATTCCTGAATTTGGACAATGAAATCAATGGTAAGAAATTTAAATATCATTCTATTTTGCATTAAATATCTAAAAGATAGAGGAAAAAAAAAAAACAAACAGGAGTCCTAACCTGGTGGTTTGGGGTTGGTTGTTGAGTTTGAGTTTTTTTGTTAGTTCTGTTTGTTTGTTTTGGTGGTTTTTGTTTAGGTGTTTGTGTGTTTGAATCTTGTTTATTTTTGTTTGGTTTTGGTTAGTTTGGGGTTTTTTTTGACATTTGTACATGGATTACAGGGAATCAGAGTAAAATGAAATGTCTCGTTGAAAAGCCTCAGTTCTTCAAGATCAGCCCTGGCAGGTATGGGGGACTACTGCCTGACACTGCAAAAATGTGTAGGAATATCTAAAGAACAGTCAACCGGAAACTATAAACATCGTAGGGAATGAAAGTGGAAGAATACAATTTAAAAACCCCAAACTCTCAAGAGAAGCATTCAAGACATCCACGTATCCATCTTACTGTACCTCCTCTCTTCTCCATACTAAACTTATAGGAGTAAGTGGGTGGTAGAAATATCATGGCACTCTGGGATAGTATGACTGCTCTGAATTATTTCAGCTATGGTAACTTCCCTTTGCTAAGTATTCCTACATCAGATATCACACAAAATATGCTTAAATTATTTCATGCCACTCAGACCAGAGTATACAATAGAGTATTTCAGAGAATAGAAACTATTTCATAGAGGTATTCATAAAATAATTCCAAGATAGGCACCCACTACTTACCAAAATTAGATACACCAATATTGGATACATTAGCAACTAAACATCAAACATCTGTTCTCTGCTCCTTACATATTCTTCTCTTTCATATTTGCTTTTTTACTCTTTTTACTCCTTCAAGTGCATTGTTGATTTCTTACTAAGTACCTTTTCTCAGCTGTATGTGTCTACTTTAAATAACAATAAATGACAGTGAAATCCTGGTCTTGGCCCTTTAAGTCTTTGTGAGATATTAGTGAAAAATTGTACAGGTGTTTGGGTGTTTCTTTCCCACCATGAGTTCTTTACCTTTTCGTTATAAAATGTAACTCACAATGCCAAAGCATCAAGGATTGCTCATTAATTTCTCGCTGATACTGTGTTAGTACAGAATAAAAGAGGTTGGTGAAAGCCTTAGGGGACTATTCATTACTTTCATTACAGAAAGCACAGATTGCATTACAGAGTCTACAGCGAGGATTGCAAGTCTCCATTTGGGGAAAAGGATGCAGGGAATAGCAACTAGCTCTGATCAAAGCAAATGACAGAAAAAAAAGGAAAAGAGGATAGGGATTCTCCATCATATCTTGGCCTTGGTGAAGATTTGAAGTTGTTTACTAGGAGCTTGTCCTACCAAGGGCGTAATACTATAATTTCGTAATGAAATGCTGTGAAATGGCTGTTGATTTAGAATGTTTCAGAATGTTGCAGAAAACAGCTGGTACAAATCCTGAAACAGCTGTCCAGATTATGTTTTGTACATTTGTACTTGAGTGCACCAGTGAGCTTCTGTTTAGGATGCAGAAATTTCTAAGACAAAAAGGTTAGTGGTCTAACTTCATAACACCAGATGACAATGCACATGTGCATAGGTACATCACTGGTGTAGCAGGATAGTGTTGGAGGTTCTCTGCATGGTTGCCCATGACCTGAGGAGTAGTGGGGCATCATGTTTGGCCTATTTCTTATTTCACCATGGATCTAGAACTCCCCTGTACCTGGACTGTTTCTGCTTCCCAACAGTACCTCATACTGCAGATGTACAGCATCTGTGAACAAATTAATTTCATTTTCCTGTTTGCTTGTGCAAAAACTACTTCCAGCATTATAAGACAGTATGCAGGCAAGTATACTTTCCCTTGCAAATAAATAGGACTGTTTGCTTTGGCCAGTTTCTAAGACCACACTACAGAACAGTATGTGGCTAAAAATGCTGCATATTATACCAAAAAATGCTTACTAGGAAAGCTATAAGGGTGCAGCAAACACCAAGTACTCATGGTGCATCAAAATTGCTGCTTTATATCTCTTCCAAACCACTATTGGAGTTGCATTTATTGAAGTAAAAGCCCAGTGGATACTTAGCACTCATATAAAGCCTACTCATAATTTGCTGGCTCTGTAGGAGTCTCTTTATGCTGTGCTGCAGGCTCAGGACTCTCTGAATTGCATGTATTAATTACATTGCCTACCAGGAAAGCAGGAAGTTAGCTGGGAAGCTGAGTAAGCAGGATTTATCCACCATGAATTCCTTACAGCAAGGTGCAGGGTCATATTTTTAGATAGTCTACGTCCTTACACCAACATGTTTAAAGGTTGCTGCAGTGGATCTGGACTAAATCTGTTTCTAGAAATATGCAAATGATATAATTTTTAGAAAATCAGAGTAAGTATTATTTTCTTTTCCAACTAAGGTAAAGCTGTGGTCTTATTAGCTGGGAAAACAAAACAAAACGAAACAACAGAGCAGATATTGGGGTTTTTTTTGTTGTTTTTTTTTTTTTTCCTAGGGAAAAGTTAAATGAGCTTTACAGCTGTTAACCAGATGTGAGAATCTGGTTCCAAATGCACTGTAGGACTGCAGCATTGTAGACACTTTAATAAGGTTTTATCAGATTTATCAGATTTTATCAGTCTTGACTTCTACATGCTCACATGCAAAGCAAGCAAGATGCTGCTGCACAGAACATGTTCTCAAAGCTTGTTTTCTAGCATGCATTCAAAACTATAGCAGCCAGACAGACATCCATGAATACCTCAGTGATGATTCATAGACCTAGACAATTGCCTTAATTTTGAAAGCTAAAAAGCTAACAACATAACAGGCTGCTACTGTTAAAATAATTATTGTAGAGCTGAATAGACAGGACGCATTTTCAAGACAAATCATTTGGACATACTAACAAAGACAAAACCCAAACAGACACTGAACACTGATTTTAGCGCCTTTTTGTAATTAATTTAAAATGCATATGTTTTTAAGCTATTTATGCATTACAAACAAGAACTGAATGCTTACAAACACTTGAGTCTTTTGTGTTCAGAATTAAGTCTTTTTAGAAAATATTCAAAGGCCTTTCCTCCCCGGCGATTTAAGAAAAGGTTGGACTCAGTATGAACTTTGGAGATGTAGAAGATGAATGTAAGAGATTGTCTTTGTAATTTAAAGTACTAGATTACAGCTTCAGCAAGTGCTAGCAAACCCATGTGAAAGTGCTGCTACAATGGTAGCACATTATAAAAGATGGCTATGAACAGCTTTTAGGTTTCGTTTAACTGTAGTGATTCCACAACCAATTAAAACCACAGTCTAGACTTTGATCTAGATGTAGAAAAGAAATAAAATGATTTATTTTTTTAATTCCTTGCAAATTCTTCCTCCAACTGAAGGTCTAAATTTTGCAGAGGGGTGATTGGAGATGATGTCCTTCTATACTATAAAAAATATGACATCGCTGACTCCATGGAATTATTTCAAATACTTTCAGAACTACCTGAAATACCTGGATATACATGGTAAACAAACTCAGAAGGGCAGCAATCCAGGAATTTTTTTCTCATAAGAGTCAAAATTCAAGTTGGACATGAGATAAAAAGAGTGTGGTGGACAACTACAAACTACAATTGAGAGCTTAAATTAGGTTAAGTGAAGTTAAAGAACTAAAACCAAGAAAGACTCATCTACTGATATGCATCAGCCTATTTTGTACAAGAAGTCACAGGAATTGAAAAAAAGCATGGAAGTTGCCAGAATTAAAAGGCAAAAATCTCTATTGTGATTTCCATTTTTTATGTTGAAGATTGCAATTTCTTGAGAATCTAAATTGCTCACTATCATTCCCAGACAGAAACAAAATAGGCTCAGTGTCAATAGTTTCAAACCTTGCTTATACATCTCCCGAGAAGAATCATGCAGTCCTGCATGGATGTTACGTGTATTTAAATTTTGCCACAAGGCACTAGAAACTACATTTCAAATCAATTTCAGGATTAATTATAATCCCTAAAAGTATAAATCCCAATAGGGCTTCTTCCGTTTCTATTTTATAATCAGGAAGAAAAGTAAGCAGTACAGTGAATATTTAGATAAGCTGCAGATATTTTTACTCTATTAGCTCTTTACTAGCTAATCTATTGCAGAACTCAGAAAACAAAGCAGTAACCAGTATTTAGTGAGCATTTTGCACAAGAGCCAAACAATCAGTCATCTACATGCTTCTGTCACTATTTTCCCCACTATCTTTAGAATCAGAAAATCCAAGTGGAATGTGTCCAAAGATGAAACTAGATTGATCCCACTCAGAAGAGGAAATGTCTTCACAACAGTCTTACCAGGGAATTCAGAAAGTAATCCCTTGTGTTAAATAGCACTTTTATATATAGCCAAAAGCTGAATTAATTGAACTTCACATAGAAAACTGTAAAAGAAGAAAAATACTAAACGTAGATTAATATTGAATGAGAATGAAAGGAAAACAAGTAAATATGCTCATCCTGGAACAGTCCACTATCAGAAGGACATAAGACACAAAGACCAGGTAGCTATTTGCATGAGATAGTGCCAGCACATAGAATCTCACAGAAAATTAACAGGTTTGCTCTATTTCCACAGCTTACCTGTCAAATAAGACAATTCCTTACAGAAGAATGTTGTGCACATTTTAACTGATGAAAATCGAGATTCACTGTCAAAAACTGTAACTCTATATGCATATAAAAATCATCTTCAGCAAAACCTTTAGTATCTCGTGATACTGGGGGGAAGGGAAGGTGTCTTCTGCTTGATCTGTGCTGTCTGTATCAAGGCAGCATGGTGAACAAATGCTGAGGAAGTGTTCTGCTTCCCTTGCAACTCAGCAAGACATGATAATATAAAATCTGTCCTCAAGGGTGGCCTGTTCTGTGGCAGCCATTCTAATGTTCACGGGCTTGCGAGATCAGACGTTTTTACTGAAGCAACTGACAACTTGCAGGCTGACAGAGAGACCTATAATCAAACTTAGTGAAATAATAAGTATGTAAATTGAAAAGTATCTAAGAAAATAAGAGGGTTTTGGTCCCAATAGCTGTCTGTAAAGCATGTAAATTGCCATCTTAAAAGTTTCTTATTTAAAACAACTAAAAGGAAACTATTACTTTGCCCTTTTTCAAATAATGTGGGGGTTTTATTTTCCATTAAGCTATAGCTGTTAAAATATGTTGCAACATACTACAACAGCAAGTTCAGTGTTATTCCAGGGTTAAAAATTATCTTAACTAATTTGATCATCATTTGAATCATCTAAATTTATCATCCTGAATAAAATCATACTTGCTTGTGATTGTTCAGTGTTTAGGGCCTAAAGAAATTAGAAATTACTGAGATGACAAAGCTAAAGTTGGTGCTGGTAACAGAAATATCAATAGTTTTCTCACAGGCTAAATGAGTACCAAAATCATGAAATGTCATTTGAAAATGTGTGATGAGTAACATCTGATCTCAGTGTTCAAATGATCCATTCTATCAGCCCTAACAGGTGCAAGAGGCAAAAAGGCAAAGCCTGTATTTGTGACAGGGGTAAAGGGAATGCTATCTCTGAAATTACTTCCAGACCTTCAGAATCAACAACTTTTACTTAGATTTCAGTATAAAACATGACAGTACATTACACAATCACAGAATTAGCTAGGCCAGAAAAGACCTTTGAGGTCATCAAGTCCAACCTGTGACCCAACACTTCCTTATCAACTAGAGCACAGCACCCAAGTGCCACATCCAGTCTTTCCTTAAACACCTCCAGGGACACCACCACCTCTCTGGGCCGCTCTTTCCAGTGCACAATCTCCCTTTCTGTGAAGAAATTCTTCCTAATATCCAACTTAAACCTCTCCTGGCAGAGCTTAAGAATGTATCCTCTACAAACAGCAGAGAGCTTAACCTAATACAATCTCACTCAAGAAAAGTACAAGAAACTAAATGACCTGACAAAGTCAGAAAGGAAGAAGGCAGAGAGGTAGACAACTGCACCCACCCCCCCTAAATCACAGCCTTGCATCTACAATAAAGGAAAAGGCAATACCTGGCTCTATTTTATTAGACAGAAGCCTCTTTTAGCCTATTAGTTATTTATACCAGCAATAACGTCTGTAGACTGCAATATCAACTTAATTTCTAAAAAAAAGGGAGGGTTCAAAAATATGACTTTATTTAGGTCCTCAGAGTCCAGCATGAATGCAAGTGATAAATTTCAGAATAATTTTTTTAGTACCTTCTGCCCTTTGAATGTTTTAGTGAAAACATTCAAAGAGAAATAAAAAGTACTTGGTAAATTACCAATATTTAATAGAAGAAAGAGAAATGAAACATAAGCCTCTTACAAAGATGTAGCTTTCAGGAATGTGTTATAAAATAGTCTTTTTAAACATCTACCATAAGATTTTATTTACAACAACAGGCTTCCTTCTTATTTCCTCAGAATCTTTGAAATTCTATAAAAGACATAATTCTTTTGATTAGTGATATTCATGGAACAGATTAAGGTTTTCCTAAAATGATGAAAATTCCAAAGACATGCTTTTGTTAAAAACAGAATTATTTTTTTATGGAGCTCTGTCTGAGGGTCAGACACATATTATGAAATTTTTTTCAGTAGTGATATGAGAGAGAGCTGATAATATATGAGCATGAATACAGCCAATGCATTCAGAACTGCTTTTAAAAAGGCTTTGGATATTTTCCATACATGACTGCCTTTTTCTAGGTAACTCATGACCTGCATTTTCCTTGCTATTTTTCCCCTGGACAAAGATCCCTAACCAAGCAGAAGTAACCATTGTTAGGGGAAACATGATGAAAGTATAAAACACAGTAAGTAGTTTTGATTAATTTATTCTATAAATGCAGTGTCTTTCTTTTCACTGAAAAAATCCTCAGTCAAGGACACCACTAAATTTTGAGGTATTAGGTTGAGAAGTCCTTTTGGAACTGGTACTAACCATGTCACAGCCTTCATTTAGAGACCAAATTTCCCCTCTAGATATTCACACTGTGCAAAAGAAAAGTGGAAATTAAATATCAGCAGTCACCCTACAGCATACCCAATTTTTGCTCACCTAATTCTAAACACTAGAGAATTAAAAAGGAGCAACTACATTGGCAAGGATGACTGTGGTGCTGCCACAGGGCCCGGGAAGTTTCCCTTTCCTTTTTTTGGATCCTCTCTTGTAATTTGCCTGCACCCTAACCTAGACCTGTTTGCTCTCTGAATCATTATTTGCTGATAGGAAAATCTACAAGTAACAAGAATGATGTAAGGAAAACCTGTTTCTGGAAGCTCCCATAAGAGACTGTTAACCCTATCTAGCCCCTTCCTACAGCTCACTGCTGCCAGAATATCTCCTGAGTGGTTTCTGTAAAACAGAGCCTTTATAGTACAAAGTGGTCTGCAACTCTTCCTCACCAAGCACTTTCTTTTGTTGATTTGTCACATCAAATTTTCAGCAATTCATCAATCCCTTTCCCTTGTTAAGAGGTTTTCTTTAATGAAGGTTATTGTTTGGTGGCACTTTTTTTGAAGCGTTTTCTGCTGCAAGTCCACTTCTGGAAAGCATATTAGTTAATGAAAATATTGATAAAACTTACAAAAAATGAAGACTGTATATACACATAGATGACTGTCCTATTCTGCAACCAAAGTATATTGGTCCTCTTTATTCCAGGGGGAAAGCACGTGGCAATAGAAAGAAAAGAGCTTCTGACTACAGAGGAAACAAAAAAATGGCAGAAGAAATCTGCCAGGCTGGGAGCCACCAATGACAAGTTCATCCTTAGACAAGGGAAATACCATGTCAGCCATAAAACTGGAGTAGCAATGCTGTGAATGAGTGCTTTATATCACTCAAAGAATCACCCGGAAAGGTGTTGGCGAGAGCAGTTTTAATATATTAGTGACAGCATGACAGAGTCCATTGCCAAGGTCCACTCTGCTGCTAGCTAGACAGTTAAAGTGTGCAGAGAAAAATCTAAAATCAATCAATCCAAACCCAAAATCAACTTCAACTGATCTATGCAGAGGCTGGGGATGGAAAAAGGATAAGGTGGGAAAAGGTAAGGATAAAAAGGCAAGAGGAAGATCTTTCAATTGAATCACAAGGTTCAGATTTTGGCATGCCCTTGCCAAACTTATCCCCAGACTTAACCAAGGATTTAGGCCTAAAAGTTTTAACTAGATGTCAATCTAGCAGCACTAAATTGATAGTCTAATTTAAATAATTTAACAAAATATTCTATCGAATTTACTATAAGCAGTAACTCACTTAAAGCCTAACTTACCAATCTAAAATAAGAACCAAAGCCTGACTTACCAACATAAACTTAAGAACCTAAGCGTGAAATATTCATAGTACATTTAGTTGCTCTAGCACATTCAGCCTCACACATCCAGAGGCCTAAAGGAGGTATAGACCTGTAAAAATTCCTCTTGAGTTCAGTGAAGTGCTCACATTAGATTCATCTGCACCTTCTCAGTGGGTGAAGGGCTGTGCTTTAAGGAGTAGGGGTATCAGTCCAGACTTCATTGGGAGAGTTTGGCATCCGTCCTCTGTGTATCGCAAACCTGAGAGTTTACTAGCTCTGATGTGTATGTTTTAACCTGGAGAAATCCTCTGTGGCCTTTTACTGTCCCACATGTGGTGAAGCCAGCTGGACTGGTGAAGCAGAGAGCAGAGTTGTTCCTGACAGAGGCTGTCTGGGTAGAAATTTTTTTGCTGTAAAGTACAAATTTGCTCCTCTTCTTCACGTGTAAAAGCTTGCTGAGTTGCGGAGTGGGTGCACTGGGATACATGTTGGAGGAGGCAAAAGGGTATGCTGTGAGTCCCCAGGAGGGAATGCAAGAAGAAATTGGAAGAGGTCCTCGGGCACTGAGGAGCCATGGGGTGCAGCCTTCCTGCAGTGAGAAGAGTGGGTGCAGGATCCATGGGGAGATGACATTTCTTCTGTTGCTACCCCATGGCTGGGACACCATAGTCCAGAGCTTCCTCAAAACCTCTGACCAGCTGCAAGTGCTCAGGACAAGGATGAGTTGATGCAAGCAAGGGAAAGACATGAGGGACTGTTGGTAATAGTGGGATACAGGCCACATCTCTGTGAGTACCATGAAAAGCATCACACGTGTGGGAGGGGAGGAATCTCTCTCTCAGCATAAATCAGAGCAATCATGTATCTGATTCATGCTGAGGTACCTGAATTCCCACAGACTTCTCCTGTTACAATCATCACCATGACGTATGTACAAAGGTCATTACTCTCTGCTTTCACCAAGAAGTAAAATACTCAAAAATACAATCTTCAGAATTACAGAAAACTGCATTATTTACATCTGTGCCAGAGACATTCTACATTAAGGCAGTAACAGAAAAAAGGCCTTACACTTACATAAAAGAGCTTTCTAAATGGCATGTATTATTTGGCTGGTGTATTATTATTTCTATTAATAATTAATGGAAATGTAGCAATTTTTTGCTAATGGAAAAGAACCACTGCAAAGAGCACTTTGATTGCATTATATTTATTACCCATCTTAGGAACTAAATATGCACTTAACCTGTAATTAAAGGTACACAGTAAGAGCTTTGTAAATATTGCAGTTGAAAATGTCCTCTCAACACTACTTAGTACCATTAGGCAAAATATTTGCTCTAAGGACTGTCTTTTTGAAGTGCTAAAATTGTTTTTTCTGTAAGAAAAAAAGTAAGGAAAATAAAAAGCTCAAATGTAGCACTGCCTTTTTTTCCTAAAGCTTTCACACCTTCCAAATTTGTCTTTAAATTACCCACTATAACAGCTATCCCAATGTTAATAATGACTTTGGCACTGCTTTTGGGAGATGCCCTTTCTAGTCTATCTTTATTTCCTCTGAGCAAATTAGCAGCTGTTATTGTAAACTACTGATTCTGCGTTAGAATGTCTTATACTTTTTTTTTTGGTAGAGTTTCACCACTGGACATTCAGAGAGAGGAGAACAGCCATGTTGCTGCAGTTGCAACCAAGTGTTTTTTCTATTTAAGATCTTTGGGAGTCTAACAGTAAGACTTGCTACATGCCACAGTCTACAGATAGCTTGGAGCTGCCATTTCACACATTTTCTTTGAAAGTGTCCATCACGTTTTAAGTGAAACAATTTGTGACTGAATCAACATTGACGGTTAAGCTCATAATTGGTGGCATTAGAGGGTAGGATATCCTTTAGTCCTTAGATGCTGTACCTGACCATGATCATGACAGTTATTTCTTCTACTCCCAGAGTGCAGTCTGTCTCTGAAAACTGTTCCTGGTTCTGTGCTTGCACGGGATACTGAGTGCCATGACAAGGGCAGACAGATAACCCAGGGAATATGAGGTAAGACAGAAGATATTACAGGAGGAATTTGGTAAAATTGAGGCAGAAATTTCTCAATGTTTCTTGCCATGGCATCAATTGTAGCTGAACTTCTTTTTTTTTTTTTTTTGTCTACTTAAAGTTTTAATTTTAATCCTGTGTGTCACAGAGCAAATTTAGTTGTTTGTTAAAAAAGCTACAACAAGCCCCTGAAATTAGCTCTATTTCAGATACCCCTGCTAGGTGTGAGACTACCTCCTGTTCTCCAGCCTGTACATTTATTGAAAAACAATGCCAGGCACATAGTCTCCCTCATCTGGCCTTCTTTCCAAGTTCCACCCATGTAGAAATGTTATGAAAATTAAAACAAATAAACCCAACAAAAACACCACTCCCCCCCATTTTAACATTCAAATTATAAAACACAACCAAAACCAAACTAATTTTAAAAAGCTAGCCTTGAAACTTCTCAACTAAATCCAGCTGGCTTCAGCTGATATGCCTCAAACTTCTCATTTCCTCAGTAATCTGACTGCCATATCATGTTCTTGTTTCTCTTGACACAACAGGAATGTGTTCTCCACTAAACAAAAAGACAGAATAAACAGGTGATATTTTAATAAAATTATATGATTAGCATTAAAACAAAAAATTTATACTAGTCACTGTCTGCCACAGGTGTCAGAGTTGACCACAGAAGTCAGCTGCTCAGTCTGTCCTCAGTTCCAGTGCTTCCCACGAGATGTTCACAGTCCTGCAGAATGATGATGCTAAATTCAAACATTTTGGATATTATTCACAAATCATAAAATGCTAACAGTCACTCTGGCTTCAGTTTAATCTGAGTATTAGTGTCATATTTTTCTCTTAAAGTTCTCAGTGGATTTGAGTGCCCCAATGTGCTATGCACAAAAGTAGAAACTGCTTAAATCAGTCGATATTTCTACAAGAGAACTAAAAAGTAGATGTGTAGATGGACCTGATACAAAGCTTTACAGCAAATCAGAAACTGGATATCAGGATGCAGATGTCTTCAGTCACCATTTTCATTCCAGTCTGTAGATGCAGACACATCTCTGGATTGAATGATACAGTAAACAAAGATAAAGTTCTCTGTAAGTAGGAAAAAAAAGAAAAAAGAGGGGAAATTTAGCTCCCCAAATTATAAAATAAATAGCATCTAAATTGATCATTCTTCAAGTATCATATTCTGAGTTCTAATATATTCTGAATTCTAATATATTCATAATTAGGAAAAAACAAAAAACTGTTTCATCCATAAAATTTCAGGGAATGTAAAATTTGCATTTCAGCACATTTAAAAAATTACCTGCATAATAGTAATTTAAAGAGGAAACTGAAAATTATCATCATTAAATGTTTTCTGAGGAGAACAGAAACCTAGATGACATATGTAATTGCACTTCATAATAATTAACTGAGAATTTTCATTGAAATTAATTAGCATCCTATTGGGCATACAAGGTTAGCTAGAGCATAGCAGTATTAACAGATTCTGATGATAATGAACCAAGAGGAATTTTAATGCACTGCTCTGTCATTAGTTGTCTGTCCCAGATGATAAGAGTTTTGCTAGATAATCCTAGATTCACAAAATTTGGAGTGTGATATGGTTTTATTTTGTCCTTTTAGCAAAAACTAAAAGGACAAAAGAAATAAAAAATGGAGACTGTTCATACTTGTTCTAACCTGCAATTTAATTTTTGAGTTCTTTCAACTTCACATTTTATGCCAAGTTTTCTTTTGGGGATAAATAGTCAGTCCACTATGGTAGGACTAATAAGCTATGTTAAACAGCAGGACACCTGTAGTGAATGTACACACCTTCAATTCTAACTTGATTTTCATCTGTTCTTGTCCCTTGATCTTCAATACCTTTCTAATTTCACCTTGTTACTATAAAATTCTGTCATAAAAAAGCAGACATCTGTCACATAAAAGCTGTCATGTGAGGCTATCAATCTGCCATTCTGAGCAGCTCAAAAGAGGCCTTTTAAAATCAAAAGTGATTTTAAGGCTTATTTTTCATATAATATACAGAGGACTCAAAGGGACACTGTCATATTGTGACAATTCCAGACTATTTGCCACATGGTAAACATCCCACTCAGTTGCATGAAATGGTATTGAATTCCATTTAACACCACAAACACAGATGGTGACAGACACCTGTTTACCTTGGAAATCCAGAAGATGTGGGCTTTTTAGAGTTTAGCAAAGCTTTTGATACTGTCTCACATAGTATCCTTCTGTAAAAAATGTCCAGCACTCACTAGATAAACCCACAACAAGCTAGATGAACGGCTGACTAGGGGGTTGGGCTCAAAGAGTTACAATAAATGGACTTGCATCAAACTAGAATACTGTCACCACTGAGGTTCCCCAGGGCTCTGTTTTAGGTTCAGTGGCTTTAATTTATTTTTTTTTATTAATCACACAGATGCAGAAATTGAATATACCTGTTGTGGTTTGACACTGGCCAAACACCAGGCACCCACAGCGCTGCTCACTCACCCTCCGCTGCCACAGCTGGGCAGAGGAGAGAAAAAATTAATGAGGGTTGCATGAGTTATAAGGATACAAAGTGAATTTATTATTAACGAAATCAGAAGAGGATAATAAGAAGTAAAAATAAGCCCTTAAAAACACCTTTTCTTCTCCCAGCCCCTCCCTCCTTCCCACCCACAGAGCAGGGAGACAGGGCATGGGGGTTTTGGGCAGTTACTCACTACTTCTTTCGCTGCTCTGGGAGAGGGATCCTTCCCTTGTGAGAGCGTGAGGTCCCTCCCACGGGAGACAGTTCTCTGTGAACTTCTCTGCCATGGGTCCACTCTCACGAGCAGCAGTCCTCCCAAAACTGCTGCAATGAGAGTCTCTCCCACAGGCACACAGTCCTACAACCGCTGCAGCATGGGTCACCCTTCCACGGGGTGCAGTCCTCCAAGGACAGGCTGCTCCAGCCTGGAAGCAGGGCCCCTCTCTCCACCGGGTCTCCCACAGAATCACAGCTTCCTCCAGGCATCCACCCACTCTGGCATTGGCACATTCCCCACAGGCTGTGGCTAGATCTCTGCATCCCCCTTGGATCCCCATGGGCTGCAGGGGTACAGCTGCTTCACCATGGTCTCACCACAGCTCCAGTGCCTCAAGCACCTCTTGCCTCACCTTCTCCACTGGCCTTGGTGTCTCCTTTGTTTCCCTCACATGTTCTCACCTCCTTCTATTCTCTGGCTAGAACAAAAAATGGGTGCCTCCCTTTGGTTTTATTTTCCTCTTAAATATGTTATCACAGAGGCATTACCACCATCTCTTACTGGCCCAGGCTTGGCTGGAGGCATGCCCATCTTCACAGACATCAGGGATTCACCCTGCCAGACATGGTGGAAGCTTACAGCAGCTTCTCACAGAAACCACCTCTGCCCTGCTACCAAGAACCAGGCCAACCAAAACCAACAAAATACATTATGGAAATCCGTGGATGATACTAAATTAGGAGAACTCTCAAGGGTGGACTCTCTCAAGGACGGAGAGGCCTGGCAGAGAGATCTGGATAGACTAAGAATAGGAAGCTGGGCAATCACCGGCCATATGAAACATAAAAAAAAGCAAATTCTCCACCTGGGATGGGGCAATGCTGTTTATGCATACATACATACATACTTACATACATATATATGTGTGCATGCATATACTATATACACATACATATATATATATATATATATATACACACGTATATATATATGCATATATATATATACACATGTATATATATTCATATATCTATATATATATATGCATATATCTATAAATACATGGCAAGTTGAACCTGAGTCAGTAGTGCCCTGGCAGCCAGGAGGGCCAACCCTGTTCTGGAGAGCATCAGGCACAGCATTGCCAGCCAGGCAAGGGAGGGGATTCTCCCCCTTTACTCTGCACTGTGACAGCCTCACCTCAAATGCTGTGTGCATTTTTGGGTTCCTCAATATGAGAAATAAGCTATTAGGGAGCATTCAGAAGAGGACCATGGGGATGGTGAAAGGTCCATTCAGCCTGGAGAAGAGGAGACCAAGGGGAGATCTCATGTGGTTCACAGCTTCCTCAAGGTGGGCAGTGGGTGGGGAGGTGCTGGTTTCTTCTCTTCAGTGACCAGCAATAAGGCATAAAGAACTGGAACAAGGCTGTATCAGGGGAAGACCTGACATCAGGAAAAGGTTCTTCAGTGAGAGGTTGGTCAGTCACTGGAACAGGGAAGTGGTCATGACATCAAGCTGCTAGAATTGAAGCACCACCTGGACAGGACTTTTAGTCAGATGGTTTAATTTTAGAAAAGCCTGAGAGGAGGTTGGAGTTGAATATAATGATGCTTGCATGCGTCCCTTACATAGCATAATGAGCCACAAAGACAGACACCACCTTCCAAAGACACTGCTTCAGTCTGGGGTGCAGATTCTGATCTCTTGCCTCTGCTGAATTTGTTCTCTGATTTTGTTGGAATCTCCAATCTTTCCATTGTAGAAATATTAAGAAGCTGTAATGATTGCAGTTCACCAAGAAAAATTTCAAAATCATTTAGAAAGGAAATACTAAACTATACTAAATACTGACTGAGTTAAGCTGCTCATTCATCTATCTTGCATCTTCTTATCTGTCATTATCTGATTGATTCTGCCCATGTTGTCACTCATCCCAAGTTCTCCTTGGGAAACAGACTACTTCTTCTTAAACTTTTCTGCAGTTTTGGCTAATACTTTGGCACAATTCAAATAAAGTAGGAGGGGAATTACTTTAATATACAGTATCTATTTGTCAGTATGCTAATGCATGTGCATGATATTTTTACATAATTATGGACAAATTGAATGTTAAATATTACTGATGCTTTCATATTTTAATAAATTTATAACAAAAAAAAATGGGTCTTGAAAATCTGAACCACTTAGATATGAAAAATACATAGAATAATATACAAAGAAAGGAAACTCTGTTTATATCTGTAGCCTTTTTTGTGGAACTTACAGCCCATGATCTCCCCAGGACGTAAGTGGTAAATATCCTTTCTTTGAACAAAATTCTGTCATCTTCCTAAGTAGACAGAGATATCTATATTACAGTCACTCTGTGCACCTGAAGTTGGGTAAAGCCTCCAACATCCCCATATGCCATAAACCCTGGAAAGCTCTAATTTTCTGTGGGAATACTAATGAAGATTTTGGGAAAAAAAAGGTCAAAGTACAATTAATTTCTGCAGATTTGATTCCTAGTCCCAGTATCCATTAGCTACAGCTACCAATTGAAGGTGCGTCCTTCTCACAAATATTTGTTTCAAAGAATTGAGTTTGAAATCTGAGAACTTTAAAATCCCTCAGATTTCATAGGTAGACCATGTGGTCATTTGTACAGAGCATTTTCAACTGCTATTATTGAATGGGTTCTAGTGTTACCTAAGAAATATTAGAAGAAAAATGGATCATAAGCCATGAGTTTTTGCTGGAAATTGGACATTATTCATAACATTTCTCTGCAATCAGCTATCAAAATAATAATTAGCAGTGCAAAGAGAAATTTACAAGAGGCTGAGGGACAGGAAATAATTTCTTCAACAAAACCTTTGGGCAAAGTTTCTAGTTTACATTCTGGAGTTCTGTAGGCTAGATATCCTCTAGAGATACAAGCTTTGTAGAGTAACTTCATGGAGATATTGGAAATGCAGTACAGGGAGTCTTTTTACTGAGCTTCCTAATTGTAAGTTCAAAAGTGCATTTCAGTAGCTCTGCCTCACTCAGCAGCTGGAGTGGTTAATGTAGAGCTTGGACTGATGGCCCAAGACCTCCCTCCAGATAACCTCTCAGGTCAAAACTGAGTTGTTTATTTCCTAATATCCCTGAACATAAATCATTTTCAGTTCAAGGACCACTTGAACTGAAAATTTTCCTTTCTCACCAGGTCCTGGCTTTGTAACAGTAAATGCCTTTTGTAAGTCTATAAGCAGGGTGAAGAGAAGATTGATGTGCCTACAAGGCATTTATATAGTCATAATTAGAAGGATTTATGAAGTTTTTAAATATGAAGCCACTACATTAACTTTTGCAGCAATTACTTTGTAAGTTTAAAATTACAATCTGGATGGATGGATGGATGGATAGATAGATAGATAGATAGATAGATAGATAGATAGATAGATGACATAATTTTGGTGGCTGAAATTAATTTAACATTTTAAAATTTAAAAATAGACCTCTCTGCTGGGTCTGGGTATTTCTGGCTTCAAATACACATCGAAATCACACATATATATATGTGTGATTATGCACATAATATGTGCATGCTGATATATGCAATTCTATTCTGTCATATCAAAGATTATGCTAAATATTCTTAAATAATATTAAGTAATAAAGTTCATTTTCATTCCACTTGGAATATAACATAGTAAAATATATTTTCAGGGAGCTTGTTTTACTTACAAACATTTGATTTCATGGGAAAAAGATTAATGGTTTTTAAAACTGACTAAAATATCCTCAATGTCAGCTCTTATTTTTAGCCATGCTGTATTTGTTCACATTCAGTAACACAGCTCTCTCCAAGCAGTCAAAACAAAATGAGTAAGAGCAGCACAATCAAGCCCCGAATAATCTGATTTGAATAATTTTATTTTTAAGGATTTTGTTTTTATTCATGTCTGTCAAAATGGAATAAAAACGTCCTTGTCATTATAGTCAACATACACAGTACTTAGCTTGTTCTCATCAATAGTACTACTTCTATTTTTAAAGCTAAGCAAGTGCAAAAATTGGTATTTGAAATAGTAACTATTTTCTGAGAAAAAGAAATTAACTGTA